>NW_024344436.1:4437596-4438390 GCF_902729225.1 Pteropus medius | reverse complement strand
AGTTACAAAGGAGAACAAGCTTTAGAATAAAGCTAACCCAGTAGGAAGTAGAAGAAAAACACAGAAAGACACGGTATCTGTTCCTTTAGTGATCGTGTCAATGACCTACCAAATCAAAGCTGAAGTCCGAGGACTTTTCACTTGTATAAGCCGATAAATCCCCTTTATTTTTGATAGTTCTCAGCTGTAATTGATATTCCTCTAAACCTGTGAGTCCTGCATAAAAGAATGGAAAGGGGAAATATAGATATGAAGAAAAAGTAGAAGAGAGGAAAGGATACAAGAGAGTGACTAGAGGAAGCAGCAACTAGAGCTGGAGATGCAGAGAAGACAAGATGCTGTCCGCGGTTTGGTCTTTTTGACCTACCAGGTGGGAGTTACTAGAATTAACATTGTAGAGGATGAAAGAAGATATAAATCATGATCTTTTCCTCAAGGGAACATAGACATTTATCGAGGAGGTAAGACACACATTCACAAAAAGAGTACAGAGAAGATGGAAAAGAATTTTTTTAAATATCACATAAAAACACAAACCATAAAAGAAACATCTGATATTTATAATCACATTAAAATTTAAAATTTTCATATATCAAAAAACACCATAAGCAAAGTGAAAAACACAGCACAGAATGAGAGGAGGTATTTGCAATTCAAAATGCATAAAATTAACAAAGGATTAGTATCCAGAATATAACTCCTACTCAGTATAAAACCTTTGCATAAGAATGGTAAACATTAAATTCATAATAGTGATTACTGTGAGAGGAATGGAGGATACCAAGTATATATGT
>NW_024344436.1:4365665-4436837 GCF_902729225.1 Pteropus medius | reverse complement strand
TGTACGAAAGTTCAGATACGCTTAGTAGGGTGTACATAAATCCGAGTAGCTAAAAGCATAGACCAGTTATTAAGCTATTGTTCCTCAGACACAAGCCCATCTTCTAGTTGGCTTTTAACACTGAGATTGGGCTCCGCACACCACATTTCTCCTTTGCCAGCTGAATCTTTTTAGGGATCTGACAAAAAGGGAGAGACTTCAAGGCTGGAGCAGGAGGATGGCACATGCTCCTTTATGTTTAACTTCCCATTGGCTTCCTATGCCTGCTGATGCAACTCTACATTGCTTCTTCCTCATTCCAGAGCAGTTCAGTCCAGAAGCAGTTGAATCCAGCTTTCCAACACTCATAGCCAGCCTCCTCATGTGTTCAGTCCAGGAGCAGTTGAATTCAGCTTTCCAACACTCACAGCCAGCCTTCTCATGTTCCCTCAGAGACACAAGCCCCAGCCACGCAGTGCTCCTCCTCAGAGGTCTGAGTTTCAGCTCTCTGAGGCCTGTTCACTAAGTTTCTAAGTTTGAGTAAGTCCAACTTCTTCTCTTTATTCCTCCAAGCCTAGAAGTGGTAGCTATGTCCTACAATTTTCTATCTCCATAATAGCTGGGTTTTCTCTTTTAGCTTTTTCATTTACCATGTTAACAAATTTTTATGCCTGATTAACAATTCTTTATATTAAATTCTATTAATATAAGTATAGTGGTTTCTGTCTCCTGATTAGATGGTAACTAATTCAGATAGAAATCAAAATACCAGATTTTTTTTTTTACCTAGAAGGATAGATTGGAGACTTCTGGGTTAAGATAAAAGACTGAACACATGCATCTAATTCTGTATTTTCTAAAAACTGTATTAAAACAAGAAAAAATGAATTTTTAAAATTAAAACATGGTTAGTGCAAGAGAAAATGAGACAAAATAAACAAATTTTGGAAGCTGTTAACCAGATTTAGTAGAATGCGGAGAGCCAAATCCCAAAGTGAAAAAAGCTGAGAACCAACACACTTTGTGCCACAAAAGGCACAAAAGGCACGGGAATAAGCAGTGTCACCTAGCCTTGGAACTAGAAGTAAACGGAGAAAGCTAAATTAAAAACAACAACAACAACAAAAACAAACAAACAAACAAATAAAACTGTGTGAAAGCTGCTTGAGAAGCAATGAGATCCTTAGATTTATTTTCCACTTCTTGCCACTGGGAACCTGTCCCACATTCCATTCTAGCAGAACTCTGGAGGTTTACAATCTAGAGCAAATAGAATAGCCTTTAGATTGGGAGGTAGCAGACCCATTTGAGGACAGAAGCACCAGGCTCAAATAAGATTATGAATGGCCATGTGCATATTGAATCATGAGTCCAGAGACTTCCAGCCCTCCTTCCCAGTCATCCCCCAAGCACATGTAGAAAGATTCTAACCTTCGAAATGAGTTATTAGAAGGGCCTTCTCTGAAGAGTCTGACCTACATAACTGACATTGAGGGTTCTCAATAAATAGCCCATCAAATCACTTTGAAATTCAAAGTTAGCAAGACTATCCATATGCCAGAGAGCATGAACCAGTTTACTGGTTCCTCATTCTTGAATAAAATCACTCTTGATCAGCCAAGGATTATGAGACACAGACATTTGGGCAATGTCTCTAATGTAGAAAACAGAGTTTTAAATATTTTATTTGTTAACTTAGTGAAACTGACTATGTGATGGGAAGAAGTCTTTTTTTAAAAATAATAAAATAAAAGGATCATTGATATCCACAGAGAGGAGAGATATTATATTGAATTTTTAAAAAGGAGAAACATTCAGAAAATGAAAAAAAAAGAGCTCTTAGAAATATCAGACTTGGTAGCAGAATTTTAAAACTCAATGGAGTTTGGCAGTTTCTCAAAAAGTTAAACATAGAATTGCCATATGACCCACCAATTCCACTGCTAGGTGTATAACCAGAAGATAATTGAAAACACATGTTTACATGAAAACTTGTACATGAATGTTCATAGCAGCATTATTCATAATAACCCAAATGTAGAAACATCTCAAATGTCTGTCAACTGATTAAGAAACATCCCAAATGTTCATCAACTGATTACTAGATAAACAAAATGTGGTATAGCCATACAATAGAATATTATCCTGCCATAAAAAAGAATGAAGTATTGTGACATACTAGAACACAGATGAACCTTAAAAATAATATACTGTCTATGGCCATGCTACCCTGAACAAGCCCGATCCCGTCTGATCTCGGAAGCTAAGCAGGGTTGGGCCTGGTTAGTACTTGGATGGGAGAACACCTAGGAAGACTAAGTGCTGTAGGTGTTAAAAAATAATAATAATAAATTAAATTAAAAATAAGGGATTGTAAGCTGACAAGGTCCTTGCAATCTGTGAGGTCAACCAAGGGTTGCCTCACCTAAAAATAATAATAATAATAATAATAATAATAATAATAATAGTATGCTGAGTGAAAGAAATGAGACTCAAAAGGCCACATACTACATAGGATTGTATTTATATAAAATGTTTAGAATAAGTAAATCCATAGAGACAGAAAATAGATTAGTGATTTTCAGGGGATGAGAGTAGGAGGGAATTGAGATTAACTGCTAATAGGAACAGAGTTTCTTTTGTAGTTGTTAGAAATGTTCTAGAATTTGATAGTGGTGATGGTTGCACAACATAGTGAATATACTAAAAATCACTGAAACATACACTTTGAAACGGTGAATTGCATGTTACATAAAGCATATCTAAATTTTAAAATGTTATTAAAATAGAACTCAGTAGAAGGACTGAAGGAAAAAGTTGAGGAAATGTTCCAAAAAGAAGAGTTAAAAATACAAAGATGGAAAATAGGAGAGAAAAAATTAGACATTTAATGAAAAGGAGAGCAGGAAAACTAAATAAATTATTAATTAAATAATTCTAGAAGCATTTCCAGAACTGAAGGACATAGATTTCCAGATTGAAAGGACCCTGTTAGTTCCTATAGCAATAGATGAAATCGATTCCACTGAAAGGCACATGGAGAAAATTTGTGACTATTTGAGGACCAAAAGAAGAAGATTCTACTAATTGAGAAGGGAGTGGGGACAGTGAAACAACAGGTCACATGTGAAAGAGAAGAGATCAGAAGAATTTCAAACCTCTCACTAGCTACATTGAACTGGAAATTTCTTTGAACTTCTGAAGGAAATTATTGCAGTAGAATTCTCTCCTCCACCAAACTACTATAGAAGTAGGAGGATAAAACAAAGACGTTTTCAGACACGCAAAGCGTATTGGATATTTTCCACTTTCCCTTCCAGACCTTCATCCTGTTTTGTGCACTAGGAGAACTGTTTTAATGGCCTTCCTCAATGGGCTCCTTTGCCTTCTCGTTTTGATAATAAGAGAGCAAGAGAATGATATTTATTCCCCTTGCCTCTTCTTAGTTTCTACGGATTGTTTATCCCTCTACCAAAGGCCACAGCTCTTGTTAAACATCCTCTCCCATAGCTACTCTCTCCACATCCTAGTAACTTCTTCTTTCTTGATCCTGTAAGCCTACCATCAGGTAGTTATCGATACATTAATGATGCATATCCACCACTCCAGGGTCCAATGTCTTAAAGCAACCACTTGTTCTCATAGATCTGCAGGTCAGCTATAGAAGTTGGCTGATTTAGGTTGGGCTCAGTTGGGCATCTTTACTTCATGCTTTGGTATGCTGTGCTTCTCACCGTAGGTCTATGGGGTAGCTGGAGCAACTCGGCTCCACATATCTCTCATCCTTCTTGGACTGGTATGTATATTTCTCTCATGACTGTGGCAGGGGCTCATGCAAGCAAATAAAAACATGTGATCCCTCTTAAGGCCTAAGCTTGGAACTGGCATGCTTCCATTTCTATACACTTCTACATTGGCCATAACATCATGTGACCAAGCCCAATAATGAGAAGCAAGAAAGTACACTCAACCCATAATGAAAACATGAAAGGGTATGGATAAAGATAGGTATGAAGAATTAATCTCAGTTATGCAATCTACCAGCCCTACCTTCATCTTTACAAATAGCCCCTTTATTAATCTACTTCAATTACATTATTCGAGTGTGTCATGTGTTGCCTTATAGGCTCTAGACTGATGTAATAATAGATATCAAGAAGGGCCCAAGAAAACAGTCCCTAAAACAGAGTTCTGATATTCTATTACTGTCATATTTAAGAAGCACACAACGAACCTCCAGGAGAAAATGGGATAATGGTAATTCATGGTATTCAGTGCCATCGCTGGGACTCAACTTATCATTGGTGGTGGCAAGAAAGAAGTTCAGGTGGAAAGCAATAGAAATAAAGTGACTATGGTACTTAGTCACCATGGCGACAATAGTGATCACAAAGATTGTGAAGTCAGCTGGCTGCTTCTGATGGCTCCAAAGAGAGTAAACAAGGAAAAGAACATATTGAAAGGCTTGAATACCCAACTCAGAACCAGGTGGAAAATTAGAAAGTCTCTATGGTAACTCTAAAAGATTTCTCCTGTAGTCTCTGGACTGATATGGATGAGGACCAAATCTAGAAAATGATTTTTATGGTTGCAGAGTTGCAAACTCGATTAAATACTCACATCCTTCCATTTTAGTCTCTTATAATAAGCTGAGGGTATTGATGGGAAAGAAATGGGATCCCAAGATGTGTGATAAGACATTTGCGCAGACAAAGATGAGACTGAGAACTTAAATGTGCAAATCCTCTTAAGCCTCCCCGAATATCCTGCAACCCCATTTACATTGAATAAAAACCTTTCAATAACTATGCCAAGGAAATTCAGTTTTCCTCAGGAACCATCTCCACTATCCTCATTGCTTCCAGATCCTCAAGGAGAGTTAAATGGCAGCATAGCTCAGATTGTAAAACATAAGACCTTGGCCTAGAGGAGACAGACTATAAGCTAAAAGGGTTATAGGACTTCATGATCTTGTATTTAAGCAAATTCTAAGGCACTTAGACCAAGTAGTTATGCTTAAGAACATAACTTAAGACTTGATTAGCTAATATTTTTAAATGAGTGCACAACTGGGAATTAGGATTTAATGTCATGGTTTGAACACTTGGGAAGTGGTATTAATAGTCAACTAGGTTGGCCAATCTCAACAGTAAGCTACAGCCAGTAATAACAAAATGACAGAACTTCCCTGGCATACTATAGACACAGAACAAGTTTAACTGCTAAAGAACGTGAATGCCAAAATTGATCTATTACAAGCAACATGTTCAACCGCACCCTAGCCGTATTCCCTCAGGAAGTCTGAGGATGCTCTATTCTTCCAGGCATTAAGAAATGAATTGAACTGACCCTGATTCTAAAACCTGAAATGCCAGCTTGGTTCACTAATTAGAGAATGAAAGTCAGGTAAAAGATGGAGTTTTCATCTAAGTCCAGTGGGACCACGGATCTATTTCATGGTTCCCAGTTTCAGGAGGCATATTTGAAATAGATATACTTAGCAACTAGAAGAATCTTCTTATTTGTTCCCTGGCCCTCAGACTGGGGTCTATTATGGCCAGAAGAGAGGCCTAGAACTGTCCTACCCCGACATGCTATCCCCTACCAAGCTAGCGACTCAAGAGCAAACCCATTATCCTGGAGGAATTACAGAGTTAGTGCCACCATTAAATACTTGAAAGAGCCAGAGGTGTGATTCCAACCACATCCCCATTTAACTTCTCTCCTGGCTCTTGCGAAAAGCAGATGGTCTTGGAGAATAGCTGTAGATTATCACACACTTAATCGTGGTGCCATTTGCAGCTGATTATAAGTGTAGTAACTTTGCTGGAGGAAAACAACAGGAGCCCTTGGAAGTTGGTATGTAGATGTTAGCCTAACAAATTCTCTCCTACTCCTCATTCTTATCACCAAAGATAATCAGAAGCAATTTGACTTCACTGTGGCAGGGACAACAGTATACCTTCACTGTTAATGCTCCTGCTCTTTGCCATAACAGAGTCTGGAGAAAACTTGATCGTCTTGATATCCTATAGATCATCATACCAGTCCATTGCATCGATACCATGATAGAAAGCTCGAGGGCTTGCCACATTAGCGAAATTCCTAAGGATCTAGTGGTCTAGTTCATGTCAGGATATATTCTCTAAAGTAATAGACAATTGGTTTCATCCACCCACACACAAAAAAAGAAAAAGGCACAGTATTTGGCAGGACTCTTTGGATTTAAAGGTAACACATATCACATATGAGTGTGTCGCTCCTACCCATTTATCAGAAATTCATAACAAGGCTGTTGGTTTTGAGCGAGGTCTAGACAAGAAAAGATTTTGCAATAGGCTTCTGAGTGAGCTGTCCTGGCACTTTTAATTGTATAGGACAAAGCCGATCAATGATAAGTGGGTGGGGCAGACAGTGCATTCTCCACAAAGATTATTTTGCAAAGCTATGGTCAAGGAAAGCTTCTTTTGGGTGGGGGGCGGGGGAAGAGGTCTGGGGTGGTATGTTGTAAAGGAAAGAGTCTATCCTAGCCAGAGAAACAACTAAAAGGCTCATGTATTTGCATTGAGCTTTATTTCAAAAACTCCAGTCTCAGGAAGAAGTATCATTCTTTAACTAGAGAGATCACACAAAGCTCAGAGTTCCCTGTCCTCTGGTGACACAACCAGGATTGGGTACCATGGGCATGCCGCTGCTATCCAAGTTCTTCCAAATCCCAACGTAATCGGCTGAGTGTTTTAGTTGTCTTTGCCTGCAGCGCCACCTCTGGCTAAAATGGTATCAGGCAGTGACCCAAAGGGGAAAAAGAATATGATGTCCTGGGTAAATCTGCACAGTGTAGTGACTCTGGCCACTGATATATCTAAGGATGATCTTTTAATAGTTTTTCATTCTATAATAACCACCGTCCATTTTTCCGAGCAGAGTATGGCTGTCCTAGAGGTGGTTTCAATCTGAGCTCGTCCCTAACGTTGGCACTTAGAGGCCGGAGGGAGGGAAGGACTGGAAAGGGCACCCTGTGTAGTCTCGCCTTCCTTCTGGCTGCGGCGATGCCACTTGGCCCCATCTCCCTGACAGTTGTCAGCGTCCAGCGAACAGTGGACCCAGAGTCTCATTTTGCGACCAGCAGAGAGGAATCGAGACACCGCCCTTGTCCTTGTCCGGATCTCTCCAGAGAGAAAGGGATCAGAACCCTAACTGCCAGTCGGTGCTGCGATGGCCGGGGAGGCCGGAGCGCAGTGAATCCGATCAGAGCGCCCCCTTCGTCGTGGGGGCGGGGAGGGGGGTCAGTTTGGAGAGCAGCAGGGGCTGGGCGGCTGAGCTCCATTCCAGCTCCTGCTCGGAGGAAAAAGGGCAGGCTTTCCAATGCTGCCTGCCCTTCCCTGAGGGGCCGCATCCCCTCGCAGCAGGGCCACCGCCCTGGACAGAGAGCCGGCATGGGGACATTGGGGACAGTGGGGGATAGTAGGGAAAGTGGGGACAGAGGGTGGCTGAGCGTTCCGAGTGAGGCCTCAGGGGAGCAAAGACGGCTCCCTTTGCGCAGGGGCTGTCCTGGGCGGAGATGATGGGCGGTGCAAGCCTCAGGCAGTGTAACAACTTGTTTCTCCTCTACCACACAATTGGCGGCGGCTTTTTTTACTGTCGTGGTTAGCATGTGGCAGGCAGCCTTGCCCTTCCTCGCTGTACCCCGGGCAGCCCACTCACGACCGGGACCGCGGAGACCTGGGTCTCCAGCAAGCCTCCGCTCTGTCCCCACTTCCCCTACCCATGCCCGGGACTATACGGTTGGGCAGGGGCAGGCAATGCTAAGGTACTAATTGTGTTAATGAAAATGGCAAACACAGCCTTTCCATCTGGCAGCACAAAAGGAGAGGCAAGCAATTACCCACTACTGGAGAGCTAAAATATTTGTCAGGTTTAGCCATAAAACTAATATCCCCAATTACTAGAGCCTCGCTAATGAGATGAATACAAATTGCTTTTCTTGGTTGCAAAAGGAAGAATCTGCCGCATAAAACCCAAAATGCACGTTTTGCAGGAATCTCTGCCATCGAGACAAGTATTTTCTATGTCTGAGGATTCAGGGTAGTAAAGCTGGAGACGATGCTGGATGGTTGGTCACACACACCCTGACACTGCAAACTGGGGTGGTGCGTATGGGAATGTCCATCTGGAGCCTGTGCTCCGAGGACTCCAGAGGGCTCTGGTCAATCCCCAGACCTGCATGACCAGATAGCCAAGGACCCCACACATCCCTGGTGACCCAGTCACTTTTCCCACATCATCTGTGCAGCCTTCCAGGTCTCCTGCAGCAAGTGGTTGTAGCCCACTTACGGCCAGATATTTCTGCAATTTCCGACATTTTTTTCCTTTATGAAATTTGTATATAGCAAAAGCTGGGTTTGCTTTAGGCAGAGCATATGCTTCATATTTATTGGAATAAGGTTTCTAGTTCCTTCGCATTCTGTTCACTGATATTCCGTATGTTAAAAATATCTCCGCTTTTCCTCCTGATACTCAGTAGTAGGCAGTCACAGTTTTCCTCTGTAGTTTTTCTGGATAGAAACCAGAACCTGCTCTCCGCAGCCCAGGGGAGTATTCTGTACCTTTGGAGAGGATGACCTGATTTCCCGCTCAAGAAGAGAAATACTATTTTCTTACTCTCCATCAGTTTCACAGATAACAATATCAGGCAGCCTGATTCCAGGGAGCGAAGACCCTTATTCTAGAAATGAAAAAGCTAAGGCCAAACACTTTGTCTCTCACTTAGGGATTCTGAATTCTGATTCCTCTTGCAAATCTACAGTGTATTCAGTGTAGGAAGCAAAAGAGGATCTGAACACTGTCTCGGATTCAAGGAGATTGCAAATAAGCTCAGCAGGTGCACTCTTCCCAGCAGGAGTGGGCTGTAATCCCCCGAGGACCTCACATACTGAGACCACAGCTGTAACAGCCTCAGTGATTTCCCAGAGGTCTTATGGGGTTAGGGGAGGTTTTGGGGGGTGGGTGGCCATCATCCCCGCGAAGCCCCCAAGAGATGCGGGGAGCTACTGTCTCAGCAATGGGAAATGACTTTTATGAAAACTCCAGCAACAAGAGAACAATGAACAAGCCAGAATTATTCACATTTGAAAAACAGAATTTGGAGTTACAATGGTACAATCGATATCCAAACTCGTGTGTGTGTGTGTGTGTGTGTGTGTGTGAGAGAGAGAGAGAGAGAGAGAGAGAGAAGAGAAGAGAAAATCAGAGAGAGACTGAGATGGTGGGTTGGGGAGATGTTTACAACTAAGAAGCAAGAGATCTCCTTGGAGGAGATCTCAACTGAATGTGCCCTCACCTGCTGCAAGAGTGAGATAAAGTTGCCAAGGTCAAAGCTGACTCTACTTCACTGGCCCCAACGGCCCCTGGGAAGACCTTTCCCCCTCAAATTCATTTTTATGAATGACTTCAGCTTGTCTTCTTGTCCAAGTCAGGAAGCTGTCCAGACCTGGGCTATAGGTTATGGTTGAGTAGACTCACTAGCAGATCAGGTACCCACCCTGGATCTCAACCTGTCTTCTCTGGTCCTGGCCTCAAAAAGATTCTGTAAGCAGACCAAATGTAGGAACTCTTCATATTTCCAATATTCTTTTGTAAGCTGGTCATTTTTTACGCAAAGTGCCTTTTCCCACATAAACAACACATTTGTTCATTCACTCGACAATTGTTTATTGAGTGACTACTATACCCAGTGGTGGGGACACAATGGTGAAAAACAGACACAGAGGTCACATTCCCAAACCAATCCATAGAAAAAGCTACGTAATCAGTAACGACACTACTTTTTGTGTGCAGGAGAATTGCATTCTGAGCCCCATCTTGGACTACCTGGAAAATAGCATTCCCTGCCTTGGAAATAGCAGTTGAAACTCCCACCTGGTCCCTGAGCAACTGCAGCCACAAGTAAGAAGCGCAAAAAGCACTATGCATTGAGTGCCTGCTGTATGTCTGGCTGTGCTAGCACCTCACGTTCAACTATGAGATACGATTCCACGAGACAGAAACATGCTCTTGGTTTACAGATGAAGAATCCAATTCTCAGGAGCCAAGTAAGTTGCTTAAGGTCATACAGTGACTTAGTGACTAAGCTAGATTTTGGGCCCAGGCTGGTGACACCAAAACCCAGGTTCTTTCTTCAAGTCATCAACCGACTGCCTCAGTTAGGGCTTTGGCCCAGATGGGGCAGCTTGAGAAAATAGGGACTGAGGGCACCTTTCCAGGGCTTTGGCCACAGGGTGCCACATGGCCATGGGGAAGTGAAGCGTACAGATGCATAGATCACTTGGAGTCAGTGATTCTGAAATGAAGCCCTGAGTACAGCAGCTGTTTCTCCAACATGGCCCGTCACTGTAATCCACCCCACTGCCTGCCCTGGAGTTCTCACGATTGACCATGTACGTAAGTCACCAAGACTCATCTGGAGCTAAGAACCCTTTTTTTCCCGTGTGTTTTCTTGGGGAGACATTGTAGGCCGAAGGAAGTAATAAGAGCTGCTTCTGTAATAGGAAACCACACTGCCTGGGGCATGGACTTCTCTCCCCATGGGACCCAGGAAGCCAGGTTTCCAGGGTTCTGTTCCAAGTCCTACCACACGTGGATCTGTCCCCTTGACCAAGTCACCTTCTCCTGTTTCTTCCCATATCATCTCCATAGGGTAATGCTCTCCCCATCCTTTCCCACTAAGAGACCCCATGGAATGCCTGTGCATAGCAACCACCAGCTGTGTGCACCCTGAGTGACATCCTTCTGTTTCTACCATAGCCAATGCCTCTCTCACCTTCAGGTGATTACTGTCTACGGCACTACACAGGGGTGGCCCCACTTATCTCCCAAATGTCTTTAGACTTATTTGATTGACTAAGATGACTGTTTCCCCACCACCACCCCAGGGGCCCAACAAGGTTATCATGGCTTTTAATTGCTTAGGTGAGTGAGAGCCAACAGCAGCTTCAACTTAAAATGGAATGACTCTCAGCCTGGATACCTGATTTCTGGTTCTTCCTCTGCCACTAATCAGATCTGTGTTCTGGGAAAGTCCTTTACCTCTCTGGACCTGTTTCTTCATTTGTAACAGAAGATTAAACCAAGTGTCTCTAAGAGTCTTTGCAGTTTCTCGATTTTGATCCCCTTACCTTGGAATCTGAGCCATCTTATACTTCCTTTTATTTCATAACCTTAGGAATGATGAGGCTCCGTGGGTTGATCCAAATGGACACGTAGAGACATGCGCACAAATCCAGGCCCCTCTCAATTATGCACTTGGTTAGACCCCTAGTGTCAGGTTCTGAGAGGCGCCAGTCCTACCACTGCCGTCAGGAAATGTCTTAAACTAGGGCAACTGATGTCTCCCCGACTCTGTACCTTCTCCCCAGCACACAATCCTTTGCCCCAGTCCAGTTCACGGAGGGTTTCTTCTGCACAGCAGGTGGCTTCCAACCACACCCGTCATCTCTGAAGTCAGAGGGGCAAAGCTGTAACAGGAGATTTCCTCACCCTAGCCACCCGCATCACAGCCCCAGGACAGTTTTGCTCTGCTCCACACGCCCTGCGTGGGCTGGCTCCTGTTGCTAGGAGAACCTGACCATTTGCATTTCCGCTGCTTTTATTTAGATCAGCAGCCGCACTGCTGCAGGAACACAGGGTATTTTAAGAAAGACAGGAAAGGGAAGGGTGCGGGGAACACCTAGCATGGGACCTTCTTCCCAAGTGCCTCCAAAACACTCAGACCAAGGTGGCACCCAACCCAGACCCTCGCCCCACTCAGGCCTCTTGCCTCCTCTTCTAAGAACAGCACCATCTCGGGGGCCCGACACCTTCTCAAGCACCTTCAAGTACAGGAACTACACAATAAAATCTTCTTCCAAGAAAAAGGTCAGGCCTCGTGCTCAACCTAACACACACAGAGCGCCAGTTTCCCCATGTGAAAACAACAAATAGAAATACTCCTAGATTCCATAGCAATTCTCCAACCATGCTAAACACCTGATCTCCACAGATGGCTCATGTTTTCTCCTTTCTCCTTGCCCTTTCTCTCCCAGTTACTGCCCCGAAGATGAGGGCTTGACTTTTCCTTCAAGGCCTTGAACAAATCAGTGTTACCTTCCCAGATCCTCCTTCATTCCATTCATCTCTCCCTCCCTATTCTAAAAATATGGCACCGTATCACTATTATCTTTGTTTCAGATCAGTAGTCTATTCCTTCACCCCCACTAGACCGTGAACTACTAGAAGCCAATGTCTATGCAATTTTTATTTTTTAAGCCCCTTCTTACCTCTAGAATAGTAGATGCTCACAGTAGATGCTCATTAATGCTTTTTAAAACTTGTTCATCCACATCAAACACATATTGAGCCCTACCAAGAGCTGTATGTGATGGGTAATCACGAAACATTCTCATTCTTTCAGGAGCTCTTAGAACAGTGGAAGAAGACGAGTAAACAATTTTAAACGATGTGATGAATGTTGTAATGAAGATATGTTAAGAACTGCAAGAACTTTCCTGAGGCGGAGGTGAGAGTGGGGTGGATTATGAGCATGGGAAATCGGAACAATTTCATGGAGCTCACTCGTGAAGAGGATTAAAACACACCATGAGATGACCACTCCAAGGAGATGGAACACCTTGAGCAAAGGCACAAAGACTTCAGAGAAATGAACTGAATTGAGTTTACCGCCCGGTCTTTAACTAGTGGAATCTCACACTGGCCCAATTCATTTCTCTGACATCCACACTCCAGACCCATCCCCATTGACATCTTTTCTTAAGAGGTAAAAACATCTTCTCTCTCCTCAGGCACCAATTCCAGGCTGTGAGGAGCAAAATGCTGCCAGGAAGAAAGATAATTATGAGACACCAAACAGCTGTTCCTAGACACACACAAAGCCCCCTGGAGGGCCATGTTCTTCAATGGAACAATCACCCATTTATTTAGCCTCCTTTCAAATAGCCACCCTTGTCAGAGGCTAAGACTGCCAACCTCACATGGGAGGACCAGCCTCTAAGGACCAGTTGTGAACTCAGAAGTGGCTGATGGGACTAGGGACCAAGTAGGCACCTGGATGCTCAGCCTTTTTCTTTGGTCAGTTTTGTCTGGCCAGTGCGCAAGGAAACCTGGAGAGATGGTAAGATCTGCGCCCCGCCCTCCAAATTCAAGATTCTTGACCTTTAGTGGGACAGAGACTGCAGCAATTTCTAGTTGTCTGCCATTCTCCCCTTTTCTCATTAACAGAAAAACTGATTTTATGTAGAGTTGCAATACGATCCGCCGAAGGACCATATCACCCGCCTTTGAAGTTGAGTGTAGATAGCAAAACGAAAGTGGATTTCTGGGATAGCTCATTAATAGGGGAACAGAAAAGTGGAGTGGAGCTTTTTTGCCCCCTTCTCTCTCCCTACCTTTCTCCTGCTTCCTGCCTAGAAGATAGATGTTTAGCTAAGGCTCTAGCCACCGTCTTGAACCATGAGGTGAACTCAAAGATGGGTACCACACGCTGAGGCAGGCACTGTGGAGCATCACACCAGCTCTAACAGAAATTCACAATACTCTCCAAAACGTCGTTTATGTGCACACACAGAGTTTTGCAAACAATTTCCAGGGTATCATGAACACTCAAGTCAATGCATACACTCCAGGTTAAGAACCCTGCCTTAGGATGTATGGTGCCAGGTGGGTACTAGACTTTTTTGGGAGGATCACTTGGTAAATTATATAAATCTCTAATTGCTATGCTGTACACCTGAAACTAACATAATATTGAATGTCAACTGTAATTGAAAAATTAAAAAAAAGAACCCTGCCTTAGAGATGCAAGGAGAGCCAACTCTACCCCGAATTCTTAGATCACTCTTGCTAGAGTGGGGAGAGACTAGGACTGAGTCGTGACCATCCTCTGTAGCCCGATGAGCCCTCTTCTTCTCCTCGAATTCCAGCACCCTTGCCTCATTCCTCAGAATGGTTCTGAAGCAGGGCTTCCCACCCATCTTCCCTCACCTCCTCTCCTTCCCTCTCCCCAGCTATTTACCCTGGGCTGCCAATCCCACTCCAAAGTCACTTTATACCAGGAAGGAAATTAGCATTTGTGTTGGGACAGAAAGTGTCACTGCTCAGCTCTCACTGTCATTCTGCTCTTAATTAATATCTAACCTTAGAGAGATTGTGCAGCAGACGGAAGTGGCTGATGGGAGAACACAGCCTGGGCTGGCTCTCCTTTTCGACACTGCCTCCCCCACTTCCACCTCCTCTCCCAGTACCTTCAGACCCTGAAGGACCCAGACAGCCCCATGGGAAGTGAGAAGGAGTGGCAGGGAACACCGCTGAGGACCCTCTATTGTACTTTTGAATTCGCTCCCTCCGATCTCTTGTCTATAAAACCTTGCTGCAACAAAATGAGAGAGCAGCGGGAGCCCAGAACCTGGTCCCTGGTGCCCAGAGCTAACCCAGGCCTGGCCTGCCTGGAAGAACGAAGAGACAGGAGATGGGGGAAAGAAAGCAATGCAAATGTGCCCCTCAACAGATTATATTTAATGCACTATTTTTAGTTGCCTTCAATCCCTCGGGGCTGTCAGGGCGGTTGCAGCCCCACTCCCCCGGGAGAGGAAATGACAGGCATTATTACCCAGCCCAGAAGACTGGTGCAGTGCGTGGTGAGTGGGGGAGGTGCTGCCTTGCCAGCTCCAAAATTTGGAAACTTAACTTCCAACGGGAAATTGAGGACACTGAAAAAGATCAGGCTACATACAGAAGGCCCACATGACCCCTCCTCCGTTCCCAGCCGGACTGCCAGACCATCCCCAAATACACGTCCACTGGGCCCAGATCAGGAGTGTGGGAGTCTCTTCAGTCACCAACCGGCTCCAAAAGTAGGTTATACAACACCCCTCACTGCCAAGTTCTTCCTTCTCTCTAATCTTAGCCCTGCCTTCGGTCTAAGCCCGTTTCCCCTTGCACGGCATGCAGAGGCATAGGAGAAGAGCTGGTCACCATCCCCCAGCAAGAGAGCCTTTCTTTGTCTCAAGAAAATGATTTCGTTTCTTCTGGGCCTTCTCTTCTCCAACCTGAGTCATTCCAGTTTCTTTAACCTTACCACACATGTCATGATTTTAGCTCATCTTGTCACTCCTCTAACTCTGCTCTAAAAATATCCCCAAGTTTTTCCTTGGAAGCTGAACAGACCCTGGACCTTCTCCATGGAACACCTGAGCATCAATTTGAATGGAAGAACTTATCACGTACTGTCTCGAAGAGGTCTCCTGCTTGTCTTAGTTACCTTGCCTCTCCATAAAATCAAACTCTCCTGACACATCACATCCTCTACTTCTGTGACCTCCCTCGCCCCAGCTAAGTGCATGGCTTATAACAAGTGGTGCATACATTTTCATTGTGTTTAGGTTTAAAAGAGATGCATATATAAAATTTTTCAGCAAAGTAGTTATTATTTACTTTGTAAATTACACAGTGGCATCTACGCGGTAGCTTTTATTATTGTGGTGCATGCTAGACCTCTGGACAATGCTTGTTTTCTAAACCATAGCATGCTATTCTATTCATTATTTCCTAAATATTTACTGAGTCCCTACTATATATATCAGGCACTGAAGTAGATGCTGAAATGTCAAAATAAAAGACCAAATCCTGGTTCTACAGGCGTTCGTAGCCTAGTGAGGAAGATGAGATGTAAACAATTACTAAGCAGTGTGGTAACTGCTAGTAAAGTGCCAGGGGAATAGCGACAAGGAGGGGACTGACTACAACTCCGTACCATCCTGATTCCACTTATTAGACATTGATGTGGACGTGTTTGTGACTGCCAGCATCCCGTCTTAGGGCTGGCCCGGTCCGTGCTGTCCTGGAATGTTTGTCAGTATCGTCTGCACACACCAAAGAAGGGCCAGGCAGACCCCTTTTTCACAAAATTTGGTGTATGGGTGCAAAGAGATACAGTCTCCTTTTCTTTGGTAGTTTTGGGCCTGCCTGCAGCCTTCTCACCAGTCTGAGGGGGAACCTAACACACAGAGACTCGGGCAAGCACTGCGGAAAGATGGCAAGGGAAACGGAGACCTGACAGCACCTGCAGGTCTGGCCGGGCCAACCCAGTTAAGTGGCTCAAGGAATCCTTGATTTTAAGTTAGTAACTCCAGAAGAAAACAGAAGCCTGAAAAACATCTTCGATACCAAGATGGCTTTTCCTGGAAGGGAGTAAAGGGGTGGAATCCCAGCTCTGCTGCCTCTCACCTGTGTAAACTTGTTCAAGTTCCTTGACCTCTCTGTTTACCCACGTTTCTTGTCTGTAAAACATGGATAACAGTATTTCCTTCGTGGACTATTGTGAGCATTACATGACATAAAGTACTGAGATGGACATACATTACTCAGCCTGGTCAGGAAGAGCCCCCTTTCTTTTGTGGAACTGCTCTTCCCCCATTCTAATCAAGGGTTCTGGAGGGCCCTGCCAATCATATAATTCAGCTGCCACACGTTTGTGCCACAGACTAGGTCAATTATAATACTTCATCCTCATAGCCACAGGGACTGGTATAGGGATGGGCATGCAGCCCAAGTCTGGTTTATCAGACATCTTGTCTGGGAATTCTGAAATTATTATTAATGAAATTGGGATCAAAGAATGATATTTCCTCGTTGGTCCCAAGGCTATAATGACTTAACTTTAGAGCTGCCTGAAGCCATAATCCCCATATTATGGGGATGACAGCATTATGCAGAAGAAAGCAGAGACAAGAGATAAAAAAGGAAGAAGAGAGTCTTGATGAGATTTTGTATTCCTGGATCTCACTGTTCCTGAAGCTTCACCTCTGCCCTGGCAGTGACTTACGCTTTTACGCTAATAGAAGTTAGATTTCTATTCCTTACGACCAAGAGAGTTTTGATCAATACACCAAAAAGTGTAAAGCGGATTGCACGTAAGAAATGCTCATAATAAATATTTGGCACAGAAAGTGCTCCAAAGAAAATAATTTTAGATCTTCTAGACTTACGAAAAGTTCTAATTTAAGGGAAATTCAGAAGTCCTTGTATATATGTACTGGTTTACAATAATGATAATGTATGATAATAAGTGTCCTCCCAGTCTTTCAGAGTTTTCTCCTTAGAGGTACAAGCATTTCCCATGTACTGGTTAAAAGTAATGCCCATTTTAAAGGAGACAAGCCTACTTTAGCCAAAGAACTGGCAGAAAATCTTTGTCTTGAAGATATCTAATTAACCCTTCAGAATATCAGCACAAGTAGGTGGGCAACTGCATACGGGTGATGAGTGTGGTCTGCAGGAGTGGTGAAGGAGGGAAGCCACGGGCCGAAAGAGCTCTAAAGGCTGTACAAACAAGAGATTCTGGATGAAGATCCACTCTGCCTGGAATCTCTATCCTTCCAGTGCTAACCTAGGAGGGTTTTTATTTTTATTAAAAGAAGTGGGATGTTTTTTCATTGGGTGGTCTGATCTGGTTAATCCCAGTTCCCTTGAATAAATTTATGTGTTAATGACCTCTGCCTACCGAGCTAAACCAATGACCTGTTAAGACCAGACTGTCGCTGCCATTTATTAAAAAATCGAAGATCTACTACCACCTATCACTTTTTAAAAACCAGTAGAGGACGTGGTTCCATAATGTAGCGGTTAGCACGTCTGCTTTACACACAGAAGGTCCTGGGTTTGTGCCCCAGTGGAGCCACGGTCCATGGTCTACGGCCATGCCACCCTGACCAACCCCGATCGCATCTGATCTCGGAAGCTAAGCAGGGTCGGGCCTGGTCAGTACTTGGATGGCAGACCACCTAGGAAGACCAGGTGCTGTCGGCATAAGTAATAATAAATAATAAAAAATATATATAATAATAAAAATATATAAAAACCGATATAGACCAGCCATCTGGCTAGAGATAAAATGCCCAAACCCATCCAGTCCTCCTCTAGCTCTGAGTTCTCATCTCTATCTTAAAGGAATTTTTCTTAATCGTCAGTAAGTCTAATTATAGCAAGCCCACACAGCAGACATGGGACAACTGGGAGAGGTTGATGCGATAGAAATGCTGAGAGAGAAGAGGGGACAAAGGCTTTGAGCGTGACTACAGGAACTATAAATGGTCATTTAGAATCCTACCATGGTTCCTTCAATTCAACAGAGCCAATCTAGAACAAGTAATTAGGAAGGCAAACTGCACGAGATAGCATAAACTCACGTCCGAATTACCGACTGTTCCAACTCAGAATTCTCAGGGTCTGTCATCAAAGAATCCAGGAAAATAATCTGTATGTGCAGTGCCCAACTTGTCAAAATGATAGGTATGTCGATCTGATACACTCGAACATCTCTTGTATTATTTTGGCATATTAGGAATCCATTTGTGTAATTCTTATAGAAAGCCTGAATGATAATGGCTTAAATACATAAAAGTTTTCTCCTCACAATTTTAGCATTTGCTGTTGCTTCGCGTCAAGAGATAGCTGATGCAGCTATCAAGTCTGTATTCAAGGCAGAAATAAGGGGGACTGGTGGTGCCAGCTGTGTCTGCCTCTTCCTATCTGGAAAGCAAAAGATTTCCTGGAAGATTTCTCAGCAGAAATCTGCTCATATCTCATTGGCCACATCTGGGTCTTGTGACTGGCCCTAGCTGTCATAAAAGCTGAAAAAGTAGAAACAGGCTTAGACTGATTATGAAGCATTGTCAAGTCTGGACTCATGACTGTCCCAACAAAAGGACAGTTCTGTTAGCAAGCAAGAAGAGGGAATGCATGGATCTTGGCGTAGGTAACCAGCAGTGTTTACCATGATGGTTATAAGATCTACACATCCTCACGTAATATCCCAAATGTGGAATTTTCTTGTTGTTATGAACTGACACATGTTTAGCAAATCGTAAAGTGGCCCAGCTCAACCATCCTGTTCCCAGCAGAACAGAAAGCGCTCTCTCTTCTTTAGGGACCAAGCTTTATATTCTTTCACTTTTGAAGAACACCTACTACATAGGATTATGTCTACTGTACTGATCTTTGTCTCCTAGGTATATGTGAACACTTATCACCTATAGAAAGACTATTTAAAAACCTTAAGCCTTTAGGGTCAAAAGGACAGAGCAGTTTTACCTAGCATGCTCTCTAAGCAGCAGGAACATTTCAACTAACAATCCAATCCAAAAACAGCTCATGTTCAGCACTCCCCACCCTCACCCCACTCCAACACACAATCCCACGACAGGCAAAGCAGAAATAACAAAAGTATATCAACCTAAATAACTATCAGTACTTACCTCCTTAAACTTAAATGCTCCACCCAAATGACAGAATAACAAATGCCTGTAGTTATTAACCCTTGACTTTCCAGTGCCTCAGTCTGATGAAAAAATAAAAAACAGTCAAACAAAACAAACATTATTTCCCGGGGCTAGAGTCAGGGTTAATCAGGGTAGAACTACTCAAGGACATTTGACCAACTGACCAAATTCCTGTGTCATGATCTAGTCCCAAGGATGTGTGACATGTCTTTCATGTCGAGTGGTGCCCTTGAGGAAGCTTTGTCTTGCCACCCATGCCCTACAATAGCTGAGTTCTAATATCTGTTCACCTATATCGTGGCCATATTGGATGACAAACTGCTAGGACAATTATGTCAAGGTCTCCTTCCTTTTGAAGTCCAAAGGTAAGAGACATTTCTATACCAATGTTTACCGTCTTCACAGAAGGTAATATGAAAATTCAGAAGAAGATGATGGTTGGTAACACAATCTCTAGCCAGATGGCCAATCTGTCTTGGTTTAAAGAAAGTGATGGGCTCTCAATTCCTTATAAATGGCAGTGGCAGGCTAGTCTCATCCACCCAACATGCTGCTGGTTTGACCTGCTAGGCAGAAGTCATTAACACATAAACTACAAAAGAATTAAAATCAACTGTCGGACCACCCCAATGAAAGAAACTTCC
Organism: Pteropus medius; assembly: GCF_902729225.1. NCBI lineage: Eukaryota > Metazoa > Chordata > Mammalia > Chiroptera > Pteropodidae > Pteropus > Pteropus medius. Next base: position 4,416,886 of record NW_024344436.1, on the reverse strand, counting down.
CACTTTTTAAAATAAAAATAAAGCCTTCCAAGATCATCAATGGAAAGAGAGACTCCAAGTGAGACAGAGCGACAACACCACGACTTTGACTCTGATCCTCCGAAAGCCAGCTTCCTGTTGAGATGCCTCACTAATGACTGTTGGCGCCAAGCTGGCTGTTCTACCTTGGGCTCCCTTGTCTAAGACCGAGTATAAAACTCTTCCTTAAAAGTCCCCTTGCATAGCCTAAGATAAAGTTGAAATGCTTAACCAAGGTAAAGGAAGGAAATAATAAAACAGAAATAGAAACATTAAATGAGATAAAATGGTTTATAGGCATAGATCCTTCCCAGGCTCTCAGGCTCTGTCATATTCTATCTCTCATACTGTTCCCATGAAGCAGGGTCACCTCATGTGTCTATAAACATATAAATATGTGTCTATATGTCTCAGCTCTTCAGAATGGAAGCCCTGACTAAATCTCAGAGAGACGAGGACTTACCTCCCCATTTAAGGCCCACCTACTGAGTTCTTGCTGAAGACATACCTGGGCCTGTAACAGAATTATGGCCCCTGCCAATTAGATCAAGCCTGACCACAGAAATATGCACTTTTCTTTACCTCTTGCTCCCTCTTAACAATATTATTTATTTACTCCCTTATTAAGCCCATCATTCAAAAAACATTTATTTAGTATCTACCGTGTCCCCAACATTGAGTTAAGGCTACGATGTTAAAAAAAATAAATAAGTAAAAAAGCTCTTGCGGGGCTGGGAGTATGGGGTGAAGCGTTAAAGAAGGACGCTAGTTGATAGATGGTCACAGGGATGGGGAGCATGGCTTAGGGAATGCAGTTAGCATTAATATATTGGCTGGGTGGAAAACCAGAGGAGAGAAGGAGCAATGAGGGGGATTGTTTTATAAACTATATAAGTGTCTAACCAATGCACTGTATACTTGAAAGTAATAATAATTTTAAAAGCTCTAATCTCTTTCTTTATAGAGTTGCCATGCCAGTCTAATAAACATATGCTCTAAAAATAAGTATTAAAGAGCCCTTATATTTCAGAGACACATACTTAAATATTTATAAATAAAATGATAATGGGGGAATCATTAGGAATACAGATTAAATAAATTTGGTGATGAGCTGAGAATTATTGAATGTGGGTGATGGATACAGTGGAGTTCATATACTACCTTATTTCATTTGCATGTGTTTAAATTTTTCTTTAAAAAAAGGTTAAAAAAGTATTAATACACAGCAATAATTGCTAGATGTCAAATGAATGTCAGCCATGGCCGGTGAATCCAGATCAAAACCACTATTCCACGCTCTCAGATTAAAATGTCAGCCTGGAGGAGTGTGGGGGTGGAATACTGACCCCCACACTGACAAGAGACATTCATTCTGGATGATTTTAAGAGGGTCTCCATCTCATGAATAAGAACGTGCCCCCTTCTGCACTGATGGGGAGAATGGCCTAAACTCCATTTGATATACATTGCTGGTGGAACCAGGAATTTCTTGTATCTTACTGTCTGGATGAACCACAGAAGGAGAAAGGGTCTTAAAATGGACTAAGGAATCAGATAAGAATTATACCTCATGTAAGTCTTTTTATAAAAAACAATTACAACAAGCATTTGTCTGGACCGAAATTGAGGTAGTTATTAGGTTTGTATTAGAATTTCTTATTAAAATATGAACAAAAGGGTTGTTACCTTGTTATAAAAGCGATAGTGTTGGTCCATTGTTCACAGGCAGGACGTGTGGTACAGAACAAGTACCACTTTCTGAGGCAATGAGAAACGAGTTGCAGACCACATCCAGGACATTGACCTACGCTGAGACACCGAGAAAAAGGAGATGGAGGGGGAGGAAGCAGACACCTGACACACCAGTAGGAGGAGCAAGGGGTCGGTGTGTGTTGGAGCTCCACAGAACAGCAAGACTGTGCAGCAAACATGAGCACACATCTGGTGTGTATCTGGAGGTCCTGGCAGGCTCCAATATGTCACTATAGATAAAGTCAGAGTGTTGAACTTTAGACATAAAATGCTGTGTGAGGGGAAGGAGACTGGGATTGCAGTCCTCGAGGCCTTTCTGAACTGGGGTAGTATAAGCTAACAGTGACACTAAATTCAGTGCCTGGCTTACAACACTTGCCCTCGCTTGAAATATCTCTCTGCCCATTCCCAGCCCTCTCCACTTCTGTATCCTATTCTTCCTCCAAACCATCTTCATTTAGGAAGCCTTCCTTGATCATCTAAATTCTCAATCATTTCTCCCACACCTCAACTCCCAGGTTTACCGTCTGCGTCATTCATTTGGATCTATCATTTATCACTTTAGGAGATATAAATATATCTCATACACACACACACACACACACACACATACATATGTGCTTCTATCATTAAACTATAAGATCCAAGAGAGAAGAGACTATGTCTGATTTGTAACCACTGTAACCCATTCTATCTACCCCCTAGTGCAAGGCTGAGAGTAGTACACAGCAGTTAGAGGTGAAAACACACAGAATTCAAAGTCAGAACTCCTACATTTTAGCCCTAATTTTGCGATTCACTGGAGGTCTAATTGGACAAGTCACAAGTCACTTAACCTCTCTAGGCCTTGTTTCCTCCCCAGGAAAGGGATTAAAAATACCCCTATGTTAAGTGAAATAAGTCAGACAGAGAAAGACAAATACTATATGATTTCACTCATACGTGGAATTTAAATAACGAAATAAATGAACAAACAAAACGGAAACAGATTCATAGGTACGGAGAACAAACTGATGGTTGCCAGATGGGAGGAAGGTTGGAAGGCTGGGTGAAAAGTTGAAGGAATTAAGAAGCGCAGCTTGGAAGTTACAAAATAGTCACAGGGATGTAAAGTACAGCATGGGAAATATAGTCAATAATATTATAATAACTATGTATGGTGTCAGACGGGTACTAGACTTATCGGGGGAGATCACTCTGCAAATTATATAACTGTCTAACCACTATGCTATACACCTGAAACCAATATAAAATAATATCGAATGTCAACTATCATTGAAAAATAAAAATAAATAAAAATAAATAAATTAAAATATTAATGCCCCACGCACAGTTCTCAAGAGCACCAAATTAAATCATGGACATGGAAGCACTTTGTAAAGCACTATTCAGTTTTGGGATAAGGTTATTATTCTGCTCTGAGTTTTAATCTGGACTCTTCCATTTAATGACTGTGTAGCCTCGGGCAAGTTACTAATCCCTAGAAGCCTTAGCTTCCTCATCTGTAAAATAGGAGAGGTAATGCCACCTCATAGGGTCATTGTAAGAGTTACATGAAATCACCTATACAATAAGACTTGCACAGCACATGGTACCCCGTAGTTGCTCGGAAGTGTGGGTTCCTTCTTCCATCTTACCAAGTATATTATATTAAGCTTTCATATTGTGACCCTAGCAGCACCCTGCATAGAGCAGAAGTTCAGAAATATTTACTCTTCTGAATAATACTGCTAACGATAATGATGCCGATGATGACTAATAAGGACTGTTAGTGAAGATGAGTTATTAGTCACCTAATGTCCAGCAAGTCCGATTTTATATTTGAAGGCACACATCGAGCGGTGTACTTCTCCCCCTCTCCCTTATGACATCTGGGTGAGGGTGAGAGGAGGCCTCCAGTCTGGCAGAGGCCCCTTTAAAAATGTGCCCGGGTTCCTCCTCTGCCAACCAAGTTGCTAAAAATACTACTATAGCAAAAGCTGAAATGTTTGCACAGAAAACAGAATTTTCTGCTACCTCCACCCCTTTCACTTAAATGGGTAAAATCCTAACCTAAGAAGCCCCCAGATGAGCTTGCCCAAAGGCACAAGCCTCTTCTGATCATGGAGTCCCTCTGTGGGCTTGAGCTGGGATGTTATGTTCAGAACATGCCTACTCCCAAGGGAAGCCGCAAGTATTGGCAAATAGCTTGCCATGTGTAGTAGCTTTTCTCTCTGCTTACAAGGACCAACTCTCTCCAAATCCCCTCCATCTGTGGCAAGAAAGATCTGTATTGGACCTCAGAAGCTTCCCACTAATCCATCTTTTATCCTCTCTTTCGTCTAACCACCTCCTCCTCTGCCCACCTGGGCTTCTAGTCAATTTCCTCCTCTTCGGTGCTCCCTGCTGGATCCAGTCCACCCACCCACATGCCCAGCTCCCTCTCTGACCTGGCCCTTCAGAAGCTCATTTCCCTTCCAGGCCTGTAGTCTTTTTCCTTCAATATCTGTGGGGGCTGAGAGTTTTCGAGATTCCAAGGGTCAAGGAGGGTAATGACAGACCCAAGCCCAGCTGGTTAATAGGTAATGTTCCAAAAGCTGACCTTGGCATCCAGGCCCTAGACCAAGCAGTCCTCTGTGGGGAGTGTCATCACGCACTGCTCTGCCAAGGTCCAGAGCCTCATAGAATGAGGCAGCCTGTTCCTCAGAGCAGCCAGATCCAGGTATTCTGCTCTGCTCCCTGTCCCTTTTCCTAGCTCATCCATTTGAGAATCAGAGGCTCAGAGTTTCACTCAGCCCATCTTGCTGACAAAGCCTGGCCCCCATGTCCAGAAGAAGAACCCCTTACTAGGGAAAGTATGTGTCCCAGATGCGTGATGGAGGAGAGGTCCATTGCTGTGTGTGTCTTTAGATGTCCATGTGTAGCAACATGCCCACAATGAATGTGTGTGTATGTGTATGTGTGTGTGCGTGCGAACTTCCAGGTCTACCTGTATGTGCCATTTAAATGAGGCAGTACGTGTTGCTGCTCATACCTCTGCATATTTGAGTTTGTGGATGTCTGTCTTTTCATTCCTGTCTCTGCCTTCTTCTCTGTCTACCTTTTCCTCACCTCGGAGCCTGCCCATCCCCCAGGGCAAGCTCTGTGGCCAGTTCTGCGTAGGCGCCTCAAGTGGGCTGTTGCTGAAATGGCTGTTTTGCGAATGGAACTGACAGTCACTGTATCTGTTTCTCCCATAGGCCCGCCAGTGTTCAGAGACACCCTCTCCCCACACAAAGGTGTCTTTTAGGAAGAGGGAAGGGCTGTGCTGCCTGTGTGGGAGTTTGGGGGGAGGCTTGTTGTAAAGATACCCCCCACTCCGGCTCTGACCAGCAGGAAGAGGGCCCAGAGGCAGCACAGGCTGCAGAGGGACGTTGCCTAGCAACTTGGGAGACTTTACTGCAAACTCACTAAATTCCGAATTCCTCAGCTCTAATTTGGGAAGAGAAAAGCAGAGAGTCCAGGCCTCATATCCACTCTGGCCTTGATTTACTCCTTTTTTCTCTCGTCTGGATTCTGGAGTTGAAGTCCAACAGGAACTGGCACAACTTAAGGACCCAGATGTGCACATCATTAAGGCAAGGGCCTGAGTTCCTCTGACACATTGCCATTTGGTGGAGGTGGGGGATGGAGGATGTGCCAGAGACAGATTGGGGAACAGATTTTCAGTTATAAGGTGGGTGGGTCCCAAATATGCTGAGAGAGACACCCCTACACCCCAAGCCCTGGAACCTGCCAGCATCCAGCTCAGCTTAGAGGCCCAAGCTGGCTAACCCTGTCCCCATCATGAGTGGCCACTGGAATTTCCCTCCCACTCATTTTCCTTTTGGCAAGCAAAGCCCATGGCACAAAACGTTCAGGTAGGAAGGAAACTGTGGGTTCGTTGAAGTGCTGTTTCAGGATCCCCAGTCCCCACCAGAGCCTCAGTTCCTTTCCTTGTTCTGCTTTAGTCAACAGGCCTGAGTAGCAGCCATTCTTTCTTCCTTCCCTCCTGTGGGACCTTAGCTGAGAAAGAGTTTCCTTTTAGTTTTCTCAGAGATGGCCCACCTCATCCACATAACATGCCACAGTCAGCTCTAGAACCTTGACAGGCTAGGGGAGATGAGCCACCACAAAAGTGGTGGCTGCTCCTCCTAGATGATCCTCCCATATCTCCCTTTCCCAGCCTCTCACCAAGCCCACATCCTGCCTCCATCATGGACCGGAAGAGCCATGACCTTAGATATTTCCCTCTACTAAAGTTTAGGATATTTGTCTTCCCAGGGGCAAGGGTGAAAGTGGCCAGTTTCTGTCTTATTCTGAAGCATTGGATCAAGAGGTTAGGGAGCCTCTGGTATGGGGGGTGGGAGGGAAAGGTCAAGTCAGTATCCATATAAAAATACATACAAAATGGGTGCTGCGCACATATGATTTTGTTTGGAGCAGGACATACGAAGAGATACAAGGATAGACAATAAATATGTAATGCAGACATCTCGGGTAGGGTGATTGCTCATGTGCACGCGCATGCGTCTGCATTTATCTGCTCAGTGTGTGTACAAGGTCTTTGTAGTTATTTTTGCAGGTTGTGTCTGTAGTGTCTGCATATTTATGTGCACGTTTCAGCGAGCCTGGGAAAATTGTATACGAACACGTGAGCTTGTGAGCTTTCGTGTTTGTGTGTCCACCACCAAGTTGTGTAACCTACAGCATTCTCCATTCCACAGCAGAGTGGTGACGGGACTTTTTAACCTCACGTCTTCGGGGCTTCTGTTTGAGGACTGAGGGGGAGAGAAGCTAAAGGGAGCCCTATTCGGGACTCTGGCTAGGTTGTGGAAATGTGGGAAGATGGTGAGGGGTGCTCGGTTTTCCATACATGAGTGGGAGGGTGTTGTGCCCAGATGTGAATGTGTTCGTGCCCGGGATGTCAGGAACCTCCACACCTTCCTGGCAGTCTGCCGCCTCAGCAGCAAAGGGTTGGATCTGGGAGGACGCGTGTGTAGGAGGAGTGGATGGAAGTGTGGGGGCGGAGGAGTGGGGCAGGAGCAGGAGCGCCGCGGAGAGGGCGTGGTCATCCCTCCAGTCTCCGCCCACCCTGCCCGAGACGGCTCCTGATTGGCTTTACGACCGCAGGGCTCAGGTTACCTTCGCAAGCAGAGCGGAGCGCGGGAGAGCGGACGCGAGAGCTCTGCAGAGGGCTTGGCGCGGGTCGGCGGGCGCCGCTCAGCCCCCGAGTCCCCAACCCCGCACAACACAGACTCGGCCCCGCCCTGCGCCAGCTCTGCCCAGCCGAGGACTCCCAGCACCAGCATGGACTGCTGCACCGTAAGTTAGAGGGCCTGAGGGACGGGCCAACCTGTTTGGTCTGGGGAAAGGGCTCCCGAGAACCCTCTGGAGGGTGAGTGAAGGAAGGAAGTGAGTGCAAAGATAGAGGAGTAATAGGGGTGCCTGTTGAGACGTGGTGGTGGTGGTGGTAGTGGCGGCGGCGGCGGCGGCGGCGACGGTGGTGGTGGTGGTGGTGGAAGGCACGCGCCTGACTTGGAAACCCTGGGAAAATGCACCCCAACTCGCGGGGGCGTCTGGGCGCCCATCCGCCAGGCAGTCTGGGTTGGACTGGGAGCTCGGCAGGGCTCTGCAGCAGAGAAGCTGCAGATTAGAGGAAAAGAGAAACTTCCCCCTAGAGAGACTGAAAACCGTCGCCTAGAGATGCCTAGGTGACTCCCTTCCGACTGCTTTTCCCTGGCTTTCGGCCTCCAACCCATTCCTCATCCCACTGCCGCCGCCGTCGGTGGGAGGAGAGCATGATCCTCCGGACCCTCGCGGCCTGTATGGTGCAGGGTGGGATAGTCAGTTTATATCAGTTAGCTTCGTAGTGATGATGGGCAGCAAAGAGCCTAGTCAGTGAGGTTCTGGGGAGGTGCTGGCCCGGTCCTCAACGCCTTCTAGCCCTTTAGGGGGCTGGGTGACCGCGAGAGATCCCTGCTGGCGAGGGAAGGAAGTGTCTGCAATTTGTCAGCGCCCACGGAGACCTGGATGCGCAAGTGCCTAACGACAAAGAAGGTTGCTGTTAAGGGAACTCGGGTATGAAAGTGCCTGGCTCACTCAAGGAGTACAGTGATCATACATATATAAAATTTATTTTTTAATTATTGATTTTTAGCTCTTACATATGGAGAAAAACTACTGCAAAGCCCTTGCATTCTCAGCCATTCAGTCAACCCAGCTAATGATACAAGAGTTTATGACTGCCCGCTCCCCACCCTCCACCCTATGGCTTACAAAAGAAAATAAAAAGTGAGATTTGGAAGGAAAGGATAGCCTAGATTATAAGAGGCGAGACTTCCTTATGTCTGAGTACCAAGAGGCAGACAGAACTTAGAGGCAAGTCATTGTGGTTATCATTAACTCATTAATATCAATAATAGTCAATCTGTGAATGCTTAGCATGTACCTAACACTTTATATTTAATCATCACAACGGCCCTGTGAGGTCGCTATTATTTTCCCCATTTTACAGATGAGCAAACTGAGGTTTAGAAAGATTAAAGGATTTGTCCAAGGAAGCACAGCTTCTAAGTATAAGGACAGGATTTGAACATAGCCTTGTCTGGTTCAAATACTTTACTTCTCCTCTGAATATTTACTATTTTTTTCTCATTATAAAAGTACTATGCTCATAATAGAAAATATAAAAACTAAAGAAACATGTCAATCATCTACAATCCCACCCCTTGGGGAAAATCCTGTAACATATCTGCTTCCAGTCTTTTCCCGTTATTCTCCAGGAAGCCATTTTTGGTTATGAAAGGAGGAATGGGCTCTTAATGGAGGTTCTTGGGCTCTACTGAAGAAGAGCTCCTCACCGCCTCCTTCCCCCCTCCACCCGCAGTATTTTCTAAAGTAGAGAAAATAAATGGCTGGAGGGTTCTGTATATGAGTATGGGGGGCGCGACATTGCTGAGATGGTAAGAATGATGGGGAAGGGAAGGCAGGAGGCATGGTCAGTGGAAAGAGGTGAGAGAGCAAAGAATCCAAGAGGCCAGGAAAGGAATGTAACTTGTCTCCGCTGGTACCTGCAGGAGTAATTAGGGTAGAATGTTGGGTCCCGGCCTATGAGGCCTTGGTCTGCCCTGACCATGCTCTTGAGTGTCCAGGAAGCCAAACTGAGTGATTGGTAGGCATGATTGGAATGAGTGTTCCCTAAAGAAAGGAGAAGCTGCCCACCTAACAGTATAGAAGAGGCAAATACACAATTATTCCATTGACACAAGGCCCTGGGACACCTCCTACAGTGTATTCTGTACACAGGAGCCTTCCCCTTTCAGGCCCTGTCCAAGGTCTTTAGCGCTAAAGGCCTGAGCAAGAGCCACCAACATTGTCAGACTGCATAGGGGAGCAAGAAGAGAGAGAAGGGGTGACTGAGCAGAAGGTTGGAGCAAGGCTGGTACTGAGCCTCTTCCTACCCCATCCCCATTCTTTGGAGGGCTGGGCTCAGTGCTGGAAGGGAGCTGGAACATATAGAGAGAACAGAATGCATCTGGGCAACTAGGGGCAGGTTCCTGTTTATCTTTCATTCTAGGGACTCTAACCTAGTCCTGCCTTACCTCCTTCTTTCCCCTTGGTAAGGAGGCTCAAACAGAAATGAGAACAGATTTTTTTTTTTTTTAAGAGACAGAGCTGTTGATTCAAATGTACCTGTTTTTGATATAGATCGAAAGATAGATAGATAGATAGATGCACACACGCAACTTTTCTGAGTTCACTTAATATGAAAGGCAAAGAAACATTTTTGGGGGGACCCTACTCCTTTCTTTTGCTTAGTCTAGTTGATTTGGTCCAACTGAACTCAAAGAAATAATTACCTACCCTAGGCAGTGGTTAATAGCACAAGCTTCTGAATCCTACCACCAGAGTCTGTCAACTCTGTGACCTTGAGTAAGTTGCAAAATGACTGAAGCTGTTTCTTGACCTGTGAAATGGGGATTAAATGGGGTAATGTGTGCAAAGTGCTTAGCGCAGGGCCAGGCATATAACAAGCAGTAGGCAAGGCTAATTCTCAAGACTTTTAGGATTTGGGAGCTGAAGAAGACTTTATTTATCTAGGCCAAATTCTAGTTGCAGCTGAAGAAACTGAGACCCTCAGAGGTGAAGTCATGTGCACATCTGGGACCAGAAGCCATGGTTCCTGTTTTGCCTACCAGTGCACTTTCCCCCTTCATGCATGCCCCTCCCCCAGAAGCCCCCTCGTTCATACGGAGCTCTCAGGCACATACCATCAAATCTGGCTTTTAAAAGCACTAGCCCAGGCATCATGACCCTTCCTGGATTCCTTTTACTCTTCCTCCAGTTCTGCCTGTGGACAGGCCGCCTAGCAGCTCTGCCCTGAGGATTCAGCTGGAGGGAGGGGAGCTGATTCTGGGGAGGAGTGGCATATTGGGGGTGGCTTAGCCTGTTCTTCCAGGTTTCCATTCTAGATCCAGCTGGGGTGGGTGGTGACAGCAGGTCAGCCTTAGCGTGGTTGGGGAAAGAAACCCCTTCCTCAGCTCAACCTCTACAGCTGCCAGCTAAGGAAACGTAGGTCTGGAATGGTTGCTTTGATCACTGTTCTTCTTTGTGGAGAAGCTTCACACTGCTCCCTGAGAATGTCCTAAGAAATTCTTGAGCTCTGAGAATCAAGGAACCGAAAAAGCATTGCTTCAGTTTATAGGTGGGGAATAAGATGTCAGGAAGAGAGCACTAGACCAAAGAATGACAACAAATGACAACAACTGGGCCCTCCACAACCACACTGGCCTCTTAATAACTCATTTTAACTGCATTTAAATCAATTGTGGGCATCTCGAGCACACACCAAAGAACTATGAACCCAGGAAATGAAGATAGCTTTAGGAAGCACAATGAGGGAAGGCATTTGTGAACCAGTGCTCTCAGGTCTAACTGGAGTTCAGACCTGTGCTCCCGGGGCAACCTGGTGGGGGCAGTGATCACTGAAGCCCCACTCATACCCATCCCACTTCTGTGAACTGGACGGGGAAATGAATATAACCGAATGACTATGTGAGACCTTGGTCATCTTGTACCCAGAAAGCAAAAGAAACTAAAAGCAGTGGAAGTCTGCAGGCCAAAAATGAGAGCGAATTCTTAGAAGCCAGAGGGTCACATCTAAAGAGAAATGGCCTTTTAATTGCATAGTAACCAGCTGCATCCCAACCCACATCAACGCTGTGAGCAACACAGGGGCTCAGAGACTGAGGCCCTCTCAATGCCAGAGCCTTGCCTTTGAAATCAGTACCATCAGTTCCCCGCCCCTTTCAACTCTCAGCTGGGGCAGGCTGCAGGAGAAAGAAACCTGGGACATGGAGGTGGGTCTGATTTTTATTAGGCTGAACCATATGAAACTGTTTTTACATGACCACTTTTGGCCTACAAAAACAATTTCACATCAACTTATTATTTAAAAGAATTGTAGTAATAGCTACTATTTATCGAACAGCTAGATTGTGCCAGAAACTTTATGCATATCATGTTGTTTATTCTTCCCTACAACCTACAGAGGTAGATATTATCCTGATTTCAGAAGGAGCCCTTCTGAGCTGGGGTACATCTGAGGACAGGGGAGAGGCAGCCACATCCAGGAGTTCCTGTCGTTGTTCACTTTGCTCCTCCAACCTCCACCCCTTTCCACTCAGCTCTGCAGCTCTTTCGACTCGGCTGATGGTGATGGGCCTTTGGCTCACTTGGGGCTATCTGGCTGTCTTGCATGACTGTTTGGATCCCATCCCACCAGGCACTTCTCTTTCCTGAGTTGGGAACACAGCTCTGTCCACCTGAACCTGAACCTTCCTTTTTGCCTGCCGCTGCCCAGGAGGGATACACGCACACCAGCGCGCCCGCTCTGCCTTAGCCCTTCTTTATGCCCTCTCTGCACTTCCCACTCCCGCGTCGCCCTCATCTCAACCTCCAAGGCTTACTCCTACCCCACCCTCGCGGAGTTTGGGCTCAGTCACCCCACAAGTACCCCTGCCCCACCCCCAGGAGAGCGCCTGCTCCAAGCCCGACGACGACATTCTAGACATCCCGCTGGACGATCCTGGTGCCAATGCTGCCGCTGCCAAAATCCAGGCGAGTTTCCGGGGCCACATGGCGAGGAAGAAGATCAAAAGCGGAGAGCGTGGCCGGAAGGGCCCGGGCCCCGGGGGGCCTGGCGGAGCTGGGGGCGCCCGGGGAGGCGCGGGCGGCTGCCCCAGCGGAGACTAGGCCAGGTGAGCAGGTCCTTTCCCAGCCCCGGGACCCGCTGAGAGCTCCCGCTCCTCCTCCGAAGGAGCAAGTGAGACAGTGGGCGGGCTGGGCGTGGAGAGGGGCGTGGGGAGCTAAGGCTGGGGGACTGGAAATCCGAGACGGGAGGTGGTGGGGAGCTGAGGGCGCTGCGGGTCCGAGAGCTCATCTGTTTCTCCACCCTCTCTTCGGCACTCCCGGACCGAAGCACTGAGCATATTCTAAGGTAATGACTACGACCCCAAAGCGGCGGGGTAGAAACCCTGAGAGGGAGAAAAGGACCCAGTCCCCACCCCTTCCTTCTGCCTGCTATCACCCCCTCCTAACCGGGGAAAATGCACCGTGCGCCTGCGGGGTTTCTGATACATCCAAGACGCTCGAGGTTGCGACGGGGACATACCTGGACTAAAACAGATACGCAGTCACCCCGTATGTCTGCACGAGCCCGACCAGGGGCTCTAAGCTCACTGCAGCACACGCACGTACCGGCTGCGGCTGGGTTCAGCTAAGCGGCTTGGGGCAGGGGACGGGTTCAGGGTGCTTGGGGTCCCCTGGAGCTCCCGCCCTAGTGTCCCGATCCAAGAAGGAGAAAGGGAGGGGGAAAAGGAAGTACCGGAGAGGGCAGGTGCTCAGACCTTCTCTGTCCTCAGTTCCCGAGGAGAGATGGATGCCGCGTCCCCTTCGCAATGACGAGACTTCCCTGCCGTGTTTGTGACCCTCTCCTTCCCACCAACCTGCCAGCTTCAGGAGCCTCCCTGCGTCCCCAGAGACCTGTCCCAGGCAAGCTCCGTCGAGGAGTCGCTAAGTCTGTGCCCTTTTAGTTAGTTCATTCTAGTACGGTCCCTGTTCGCCCTTCCTCCTTACCCGAGCACCAAACCTCGCGCTCCCCAATCGTCATTCTTTGCTTCTCGCCCCGCTCCCCGCACCAGCATGCAACTCTGCCTCCGCAGCCTCCCGATGCTCCCATGTGTGCACCGCGGAGGGCGCCCTAGCCTCTGCGTTGCCGGACGACACCCAGCAAAAAAAAAAGTCCTTTCTTTGCGTACACAGCTAAAGCGGGGGTGAGGCAGGGCCTTCGTCTCGAATACTGTTTCCGCCCCACGCCCCAGAACTTTGGTTGGGGCAGAGAGAAGAAGAGTTTTTATGGTATCGGATACCCCTCGCTCTGATGAGAAGGGAAATCCCTATTTCACAACCCACCCCCACGCCTGCGCGTAAACCGCCCGTCCCTCGCCCCAACATACCCGGAGAGCCACCCCCACCCCCAGCTCTCCTGTTATGCAAATACAGAGCTCCCCGGAGGCTCGGTGGGAGGAGTCTGCCGTGGCCCAACCCCTGCCCTGCTGGCCCAATCCCGCCGGGCTCCTGGGGCTGTGGCCGGAAGGTTTTTTTATCTCCGTATGTGCATGTGACTGTGCTGGGTTGGAATGTGAACAATAAAGAGGAATGTCCAAGTGTTCCGAGGGTGCCAGAAGGGAGGGTGTTTGGGTGCACAAGGCCACCAGTCGAAACTTGAACACGTCTAGTCTGACCAAACGAAAATGTGGAGAGGGAAGGACAAAGGGGGAAAGGGACCTCGGTTAAAACCTACCCTTTGGAGCCAAGCAAACTTCCTGCCTACAGCATCATCTCTGGGACTACGAGCTCATTCCTTCCCTACTGGTAATATTCTTTGGATTACCTAGAGGAATTTGCTATACCGGCAGAAAGACGAGGGAGGCAATATGGCACCCAAAGGCTTTAATCGTTGATGTTCCCCGTTAGGGATCGGGAAGGATATCAGACAACCATAGGGAGGTTGGACTTGGTGGTAGTCACAGTGCTGGCAGAGGGGGGCCTCTCCAGGAGCCCGTTGCTGGAATCAGCCCTCACAGAAGTCTGCTCAGAAATCCCGGGAGCGATGGCATCTTCTCTAATAGATGTAAACACATGCTTAGTGGAGGCTGGAGGCATCCCTCAGAGGACATCCCTCTAACCTGAGAACTTTTACACTTTTCCGTGCCTGGGAATCATCTGTGGAACTTTGGTTAAAATGAAGATTCCAGGTCCCATCACCCCCCAACACATACAGATTCTACTTCAGGATGGGTAGGAAGTTGCCTGAATCTGAATGTTAACAAGCTCCCTCTCAGTGATTTCTGCCCAGTTCACTGGAGGACCACACTTGGAGAAATTCTGCTCTGGCCCCTATTCTGGACCCTACGACTGATAGCTGAAGTGGATGACAAAGGCAGCTTTTGCTTCTCCTTGCTGCCCCACACAGAAGAACTGAACTTAGCTGAGTGCCCAGGGCAAATCCAACTCCTGGCATCCACATCCTGTTGACGTATATGAAAAAGCCTTAAAAACTGAAAAGTGAAAATTCTTTTAAGTATGAGGAAAGTGAGGGCAACTTTGAGCCCACTCTTCCTGTGCACTGCTCACACACTCAAAAGCACAGGCTATACTGCTGCCCCCGCCCCCCCCAATCCCAGGGCTGAGTGACATTCCTTACCACCCAAACACCCCAAAGATGTCAGAGTTTGAGGACTGACATCACTTACCCTTACCCCAAACCCTTTCCTCCCTCTCCGCACCAACCCTCACCCTCCTGCTCACCGAAGGTCACTACCCCAGTATGTCTCCTTAGGCTTCGTCCTCCTCTCTTTCTGGAACTTTATGAAGCATAATGCAATGATGGACAGGAACAGCACGCCCAGGAGCACCCCGATCACAGCCCCAGCCACTCGGCCTTTGGAAGGTTCTAAGAATATGCAGGTTCCTCAGAGCTGCAGACCCTCCTTGGCACCCCCTCAGACAATTTCATGCAACCTCCACAACCCAGGCCTGCCAATCTGGTGTCTGCCCAGCATCCCTACCAGTCACAGAGAGGGTCATTTCACAGGATGCACTGCCCATCTGGTTGGTGGCCACACAGCGGTAGGTGCCCGAGGAAGCCAGGGAGAGATTGGTGAGGATAAGCTGGCCAGACACCTCATCTAAAGGGTAAAGAGGAAGTATTCCATCAGTCCTTTGACTCAAAGTGAGCACCTACTATGACGAGAGCATATTTCTTTTCTTCCTTACAACTATCCTGTCAGGAAGGGACCAACCTCATTTTATTAGTGGGAAAACTGGCTCAGAGAAGGAAGGTAATTGAAGTGACCCAGAGAGGAAGTGCCAAAGCCAGCCGCCTTTTCAGGGCACGGGAAGACTGCACACACATGAAAGGTTAAGAAACTGGCAGTGGAATTGAGGTAGGGTGCTTACTGGCTGATGTCCAGTTCCTGATTGGGGGGAAAAGCCTTCATTGCTAGAAACTATATCCCCTGGGGTGGCTCTAAGTTGACCAAGTGTTTTTCTAAGCTACTTGCCTTCCCTTTAGAAGACCAAAGTTGACAGACCAGATTTACCCAGATCCCGAGTCCTCTCTTGATGTCCTGGCCCTTACCTTGCACCATGCTGCCAGGAGAAGGTGTCAGAGAAGATCCAAGGCGGACCCAGTTGTACACTGGCTTGGGAGCTCCCTCAGAAGAGCTGCACCTCAGCGCAGCAGAGCCTCCCACAGAGATTCGGCCACTCTGACTGCACAAGGGGCTACTGGGGGGCACTACAAAATTCATAGAAAGAACCTTAGCAATCTTCTAACCCCATCCCCATTAAGTGTTAGATTTCCTGCTTCAATACAGCTACCAAATAAGCGGTCCGCTTCTGTTACACACCACTGTATCCCCAGGAAATGATTTCCACTACTGGAAATTCTGTTTGTTAGAAGAATCTTCTACATGTTGGGCCTCAAACTGTTAATATAATTTCCACCCATTGGTCCCAATTCCTGCCCTCTGAGCCCACAAAGAGAAATGAAAACTCTCTTCCACAGGCCAGCCCTTCAGATACTTGAATGTAGCTGTCATACACCACATCCTAAGTCTTGTCTTTCCCATCTAAACATCCGCAGCCTATTTAATAGTTCCTTCTGTTTGCTCATCTCCAAGTAGGCTCTAGTTTGGGGTGAGATGAAAGCTCTGAACACGAAGTTGGGGCTTAGTGGTAGGGACCCTAGTTCCTTTAATGGCCATTCCCTTCCTCTGCCACTGACCTGAGTAGGGACAGAATCTGAGCTACAAATGGGAGGTTCTCCCACAAATGGAGCTGTTGGGGGCATGACTCAGACCCTTTATGTAGGACATTTGTTACTAGAGACTGAAGGAGGAGCACTCTTTGTGGAGGGTGGAACAGGGCTGTGACTGGATTAGAAGACTTTAGAAAGGAGGTAATTTCCCTTGGGGTCTCTGGTAAGGTTGTGTGCTTGGGCGGGCAATCAGTATATGGGGGATTTAGCGGGGCCAGCAGGGTATGTGGGTGGCTGGTGGGTCCCTGAATTGCCTTACCCAGCACAGTAAGGTTGATTAGTCCCAACCCATTGGTGTAGAAATCTGGTGGGTTGTTAACATGGCAGAGGTAGGTTCCAGTATCCAAGAGGTGAACATTACTCAGTTTCAGGGTGGCCACTCCTCCTGTGGGGGGGTTCTGAAGAAGGCTGGCTCTCTTTGCCTTAGAACCAGTTGGATACAGATGTCCATTGGTAAAGTACAGGATCTGGGGAGAAGCAGAAGACACACATCTACACCTTTTCCTGCCTGGCATCAACTCTAAGGTCCTTTCTCAAAAGGCCCCTCCCTTACACCAGCCAGGGAAGCTGATACTCTGTAACTAGAATCGTGAAACTCTCTGTCTCCAAATACCATTCCTTCCCAGGTGCTAAATGAACAAGATTCATTGTTTTCAGCTAAGTATGGCTCTCAATTTGGAAAAAAATAATACAAATATTCCTGGAAGGGGCAGCATTTTATACTATTGTCAATCACAACAGCTGAGCATCAATGGGTTTATTAAGTAAAGCTGGGACTGCACTAACACAGGGAAGCTGCATATGGGAGCTATGAGAGAGGGAGGCAGCTATACAGAGCCACACATGGGATCTGAGGTTACAAAGCCTTCAGTCCTAGAGTCCACTTATTTTTTTTTTATTCAAGGATTCTGATCTCCCAACACACCCTCCAGTCCTTGCTCCTTCCTCATCCTGGATGGGTCCCCTAGGAGTTCTTGCCTCCCCAGGCCTACCGGGCCATAGGCCGCAGGTTCCCCCAACCCCCACCCACTTTCAGCTCACTGGATGAGCAGCAGAGATGGGCTCTCCAGGCTGCACAAAGCTCCACTCCAGGGCAAAGTTGTCTGTCACGGACGTGCTGTAACTGCAGGTCAGCTCAGCGGTCTTGCCCACCGGTGTGCTCAGGGGCTCAGCGGGCACATGCACCTCCACGGCTGGTCCCGGGGCTGGGGACGCACACGGAAGGGTCCTCAGAAGGCCAGCCAGGGGCCCCAAATTGAAGCGGTCTGGAGCCCAGTCCACCCGGATTCCACGAGGAGACTGGGGGCTCTCTCCCTCGACCCCTCCCTTTTCAAAACCTGAGGTTCCGGGAGGGAGGAGCCCACAACGCAGCTGGTTTAGTGGGTAAAAGGACTAGACTGGCCAGGTATGAGGGTGTGTTTGTCGGAGAGAGGAAAACAATGGTTCTGCGGTAGTTCAACCCTCCCGGGGAGACTCAACTTCCCAACGGGCTTGCGCGCCCTGTCTTAGCCCTACAGGCTCTGGATGCCCCCTGCCCCGCCCTCCACCCCGGCTTCCCGCAGCCTCCACAGCAACCCCGGTCCCCTCCTCACCAGTCATGCAGACCAAGCCCAGCAGTGCCCGGTACAGCAAAGGCCCCAGCAGCTGGGCCATGGCTGCTTCCTGCTGTCTGTGGTCTCGTGTCCCTGTGGAGGAAAGGAAGGTGGCGCCCACAGGGCAGCCTCCTCGTGCTGGGCAGGGGCGAGACTGGCTATCTCAGAGCAAACAAGAGGAGAGGCGGGTGCCCTTGGGTAAGGAAACGCCCCTCCCTCCTCCAGGCCCAGTTCTGGAACCATTCTAGCCCTACTCCCTTCTTCCACCCTCTTCCCCCCAGTTTCTGAAACTGTCAGGCCCGGGGTAAAGGGCTGGCTGGGGTTGGACACCTGAAGGGAAAAGGTCAGCACTGCAACTCTGTAGGGAAAGTGCCTTAGAGGAAGAGGTTTGAGCAACCTGAGAGCTGGCACATGACATCACCGCTAGGAGGCCTCACAGCGAAGATTTTTTCTGACCCCTTCAGAGATTCTTGTTCCTTCCAAGCCCCTTCTCTTCTGTCTGAGATCCCTTCTCTGGCACTTTTAGCACCCTTGGCTGAGGTAGGAGTTTCCATGGAAACTGCCACCGCCTCCCGACTCCTAGAGCCACTCCCCTTTATGGGCAGAGAAACAGACTTGGAAGAGCCGGCCCCCACCTTGGTAGGACAGGGCAGGGCAGCGCTGGGGTATACACCTGCACCACATTCTATGCCCAGCTCTCCCACAGTACAGGGGGAGAGCAGTGCTGGCTGGGTAAGATGTGTTTGTTAAGGCTTTGGTGGTCTGGAAGAGGGGAGCCCCAGTCAGGTTCCTCTCCACCACGCTTGCAGAGGAAGCCAGAAATTACGTGTATGCATGCCAAGCATGCCAAGCCCTGAGCACCCGGGGCTTCAGCAGAAAGGGCACCAATTTTATCCCCTTGCTGCTCGAGTGGGTTAGGGTCTTCCCAACTTTGAGCTCTCCCCCATCACCTGACAGCAAATGACCCCTTTAAACACTCTAGAAGAGCTATCTTAAGCCAGTAAGGTAGAGGCTGTGTGGAGAAGCTTTCCTGGTGCACAGCCTGGGTAGGGGTCCTCTTTGCATCATCCTCGACGTCTCCTGGGAATTCCGAGTTCGAAAAGGTGATTTGACCATCATTTTCCATACAAACATAATGTATCTTTATTACAATTTGTAAAATAAAAACAAAACATGAATTTCAAGTTAGTTTAACAAATATCTTCCCTATCTCCTGCCCCAACAAAACCCAACCAAGCCAGCAGGACAGGTTATATTAATGCAGGGAGCTGGGGCGGGAGTGAAGGATGGTGTTAGATAAAAGTGGGGTACAGATCAAGGGGGCCTGGAGGACTCATTAACTGGCAGTCCCCACCAGGCCTGGGTGTGGGGCTGTGTAGCCAATCTCAGCAGCCTTCCTCTGCAGTTTTAAGGAGCCCTAGAGGGGGTGGAAGCTTTTTCTAATCTCAGTTCCATTTCTCTTCTTCTACCCACCCCCCCGCCCCGGAAGTTTGGGTCTTATCTGAGGCCCAGTTTTATCATAGTAAAGAAAGATGAGGGCTGAGGACTAGAGATCTGGAGGGTGCATCCCCCCCACCCAGACTTAGGCCTCCGTGCTAGGGTAACCCCTATAGTGACCCCTATAGGAAGGAGAGAAACTAGATGGCTGGGCCATCACACCAGAGACCCGGCCTGACTCTGGGTGGGCACCATTATCGGGACAGCACCCATGCGGCTCAGAGTGGAGGAAGGGACCCCACCAGGGATAGGAGCTATTGGCTCGGGAGGGGCTCTCTCTGTCCTGAGAAGCTTTGGTGAGGGCCCCGCCTGACTGGAGAGGCTGGGTGTGGGGGTCAATGCACCAGGCCTGGGAGGGCCATGGGGTGGCCTGAGGGCTCGTGCGGAGGTGACAGAGGAAAGGGTCCCGTTCTTGGAGATCGTGTCTGAGCCCTTGGCCCAAGGCAGGGTCCGGGGAGCGATGGCATCCTCCCTAGTTATCAAAGAAGTAATGACGTCAGAAACTGGAAGTGAGAAAGTTTCTACATGCATCCTCCCACTTCAACTCTCCTCTCTCTTAAAATCTCTTCTCTCTTCAAAGGAATGATGTTTCAGCCACTGCCCACCCTTTCATTAGATGAGAGCTGCCTGAATTCCCAGCTTCTGTAAGGGGAGAGCCGCATCTGGCCAGAGACCAGGGACGCTTACTTGATATCATTGGCCTGCTCCTCCAGGGCCTTGCTCCGGCGTTCATACAAGAGGACCATTCCAGCCAGCAGCCCTAATCCAATCAGGGTGCCCACAACAGCTCCTGCAACCACCGCAGCCCCAGGCCCTGGAAAAACCTTGGCGTCAGAGGGAAACACCCAGCTAGCTGTTCCCTACCCCTCTCCAATCCCGCTACCCCACTGCCACCATACACATTTTCTCTTTTTCTCTATTCAGAAGAGGTGGCTATCAAGCAGAAAATGGTCACTGAACAAACATTTGTACAGACATTTGACCGGGACAAGTTCCTTGCCCTGTTACAATGAGAGGCCTTCCCGCTCTCTCGCAACTCCGCCCCCACCACTGACCAACCTTCTCCTTAACCACACTTACCCCTAACTGACCTGTGCTCACTTCCAGGGTCACGTTGCACTGGGCACTGCCCACCTCATTGTGGGCCTTGCATATATAGACTCCAGACATGGACGTAGAAAGGTTTTTGAGGCTTAAAGATCCGCGGATGGCATCTGTGGACACAATTGAGCTGTCAGGCCAAGGATCCTCTTTCCCATGAAGAAAAAAAACGACAAAAAACCTCTAGAGTGTCCTCTTTGACTCTCAGGGAGACTCAGCTGTCTGTTCACTATTTCCACTGCTCAGTGTCCCCAACTATTTCTGAAAGGAGGCTAAAGAATAAGTGGCGCCCAGAAAAACCAAATTATGATTTTTTTACTTTTATTTCTGAAAGGCAGAGTGGTGTGAGAGAAAGAACATTAGGCTAGGAATGAGAAAATCTGGGGTCCAGAACAGGCCATGTGACTTTAAGCAAGTTACTTGCTATCCCAGGGTCCCAATTTCTTTATCTGTAAAATGGGGTAATATGACCTGCTGGATGGTGTTGGAAGGATTATATGAAATAATCATTATAACAGTTCAAGTTTATTGGCTGCTTATTGTACACCAAAAACTAAGTTCTTTACGTGTACTAACTTATGAAAATTTCACAAGAAACCTATGAGGTAAGCACTACATTAAAAAAAATTAATAAAAACTTTTATTATAAAAATGGTCAAATGAAAAGTAGAAGAGGAACAAAACGAAAACTCACCTAGATTCAACAATTGCTAACATTTTGCTATACTTATTTCATTTCCCTTTCTCCTTTTTTTCTGAAACGTTTTAAAATAAATACTTCAGCATGGATCTCCGAAAAATAAAGACACTGCCCCACATAACCACAATACCATCGTCATACCTGATAGATTAAAAATTCTCTAAAAGCACCTAATCCTTCAAGCTAAAAATGTTCCATCAGTTATATCTCATTAAAATTGAAAAACAAAAAGTTCCAACTGCCCGCAAATGACTTTTATAGCTGGTGGTTCAAATCAGGGCTATTGATATCCTCGTTTTATGAATGAGGAAATAGAGGTACCAAGTTGCACAGCTAGCGAGCAGCAGAGCTGGAATTTGAATGCAGATTGTCTAGCTCCAGAGCCCCCTTAGTAACGTGGTTACACAGCATGTGAAAGCACCCAGCACGTGCCTGTACCTGGCAGGCCCTTTCTCCACGCCCCACCCCACACACCCTCCTCCCCGTCCCCAGCACTCTCCCGGCACTGCCTTCCCTTTCCCCCCAGGCCCTCTGGTACCTCTCGTCTTCCCCCTACCCCAGCCACAGTCTCGGTGGTCTCCAGAAGTCTCTCACCTAAAACCGGTGCAAAGAAAACCTGGGAAGACGGGGGTGACCGCTCCCACTGGTATTGGGCAGCGGGCTTACTCCTTGGGGACCTGCAGCTCAGGGTCACATTGGTCCCCACACGGGGCACGCCCAGGAGGTGGCAGGATGGAGGAGCTGGAGGAACTGGGGGAGGGGAGACAGGTTAAAAGCTCACACCCACCAGGCCAACGGACACTCCCCCAAACTCCCACACACATACCCTTCTGTCACTCTGTTTGCCCCTCCTCCACCCTTTACACCCAGCCATTTGGGACAGGGACTTCCCTGACCTGACCTCCCATGGGGGTGGAGAGGTATTAGAAAGTGTGTGCTTCTCACTTACCCAGCACATTGAGTTCTAAGGTTTTGCTGCTGTGGCCCTTGTTTATGCCTTGACTGTCTTGCACATTCACAGAGCAGCGATAGTACCCGGAGTCTTTCTCCTGGAGGCCCTGCAGCCGCAGGGACACATTCCGGGAGGGCATGGTGTGGACCAGGGATACTCCAGGCTGGGTTGACAGGACCCCACTGATGTACGCCAACACCTGGTGTGGGCATAATGCCTCCTTGTTATTACAGGCACGCACTGTGCCCCAGCCTCAGCCAGTCCCTCTCCCCCAAACTGACGACCCTCAAATGCCCCTCCCCTACACCCATCCCTCTAACCTGTACCAGCTCCCCATTCACCCCTGTCTCCCAAGCCACCCTCTCACTACCCCCTACCCCAGGTCCTCTTCACCAGAATGATTCTTGATCTCCTATACATTGCCTCTTTATTTCCCACTTGGAGTGTTTAGAAAGGTGGCATAATGGGTGAGGAATAATGTAAATAGAAATTGTCTATAAAAGAATCTTAGATTGCAGGGGCAGATCCAAAATTTAAAAAGATCTTTTGTCTTCTTTTTCTTGATGTCCCCTCCCCCATCCAACCAAATATATAAGTTCTGAATCTACTCTCGCAATCTAAGTTTCTTGCATACATACCCCTTATTTATCAAATGACCTCTTGAACACACTTTCTCAAGCTTTGGAGGGAGCCATGCAAGTAAGGAGCTCTGAAAATCAAGTGTCCTTGGCGTGTGAGTGAATTTGCCTCTAGCTTTGAGTGTGATGACAGGGAGGAGGATAGGTGGGAGGTTATGCCCCTTGCCTCTCAAGGTAGGCATAAGGGGCAGTGGGACAGATAATCATTTGGAAGAGAAGTGGCCTGTGATAGCGGTCAAAGCAGAGAATGTGAAAACAGGAAGATGACCAACTTTTGAAAGTTGTATGATACTGGCCCTAACCCTTCCCACCTCCACCCCCAATTCTTACTGACTCCCATAGCAAAGTAAAATGCCTCTACTTTTCAGTGTTTTGTGTGCTGGATTTCTAGGGAAAGTTGGAGAAGAGAATTCTTTTGGGACGCGTCTAATATTGGAACAAAATTGAACTGGTGAGTAGGACCTTGCTTTTGCTGAAACTTCTTCCTGTCCCCCATTTCCTTGCCAACCAGTCCCCATGTTGCCAGCTGTTCCCTCTGCCCCCAGTGGGCGCAGCTAGCCTGGGCTGAGATGCTTTCCTCCCTCACCTGGTTCAGTTCCTTCCCCTCCTGTTCCAAGAACCACATCACGGTGAGCATCTCCCGCGGCTTGCCTGAAGACACCTCCCCTCGAAAGGAGTACCATGCGGGGAGCACCACTTCCGCTCCCTCCACTACCTGCAGCCTGGTGAGGCCCGGGGGCACATGCAGCTCGAGCTGGGCGCGCGCAGCGGGCGCTGGGGACGAGAGCGAAGCGGTGTGAGCGCTGATCTGCCCATCCCGGTGGAAGAGAGGGTCAGGAAATCCCGCCAACGGGAAGGACAACCTGCTCGCGGTTCGGCTCCTGGAAGTTCGAAGACCTCCCGGGGACCCTAACCTAGTGCCCGCTTTCAACGTCATCAATGCTTATTCTCCGCAACCTCAGCCTTTGTTTGAATTTGTAGCGGGGAGAAGAACACGTTTCTGTGCTTTTTTTTAATATATATATATATATCCAGGAACGCAGACTTCAGAGCATCAAAGAGAGGGAGCAGCTTTCGAGCGAGAAGGGGCATACAAACAAGAGATATGGCAGGGCTAATACTTTTGATCTACACTCTAGATCTGTAGTCTCCTTGCTTTCCCAGTTTCCCTAGGCGGGGAGCCAGGATGGAGGGAGTGACGAGGTTGGTCGAGATAGGAGTGTTCCTCGCTCCTTCGTTCTCGATCAGAGGGGCGAGGGGTTGGGAGGCTTCCTGTTACCGAGTAACCCGCCGCTCCTTCTGAACTGCCAGGAGCAGAGACTGGAGCGGCCCGGTGACTGCTGTGCTTCGGACCCCCGCTCAGCCCCGACAGATGCGCGCCCCAGGAAAGAGGGGAGTTGGGACCCAGAAAGTTTCTACGCGCCCATGTGGGGTCTAGGCGATCTGGGCGGGTCTTTTGAGGTCGCAGGGAATCTTGGCAGAGCTGGGACTGGAACGACGGCCCCTAACAATCAAGTACAAAGTTGGGTCTGTGCGGGTCCAGGAGACAGACTGGGGTGTTGGTTTCAAGGAGGGGACTACGGAATCAATGCTTGCACCGTGGCGTTCAGAAACACTCACTTTTTGCCCTTCAGAGGGGCAGTGGGCGGCCGAGTTCTAAGCCATTTAACCTCGGGCTTGTACCCGGGCGGTCCTGAAGATGCTGGCTGCCCTAGGCTTCAGCCTCGCTCTTCTTGGGCCTCGGCGCTTTGCAACGCCACCTCCGAGTGGTGACCGGGCGGCCAACGCACGGAGGGAGGCCACGGACCCGCCAGGCTCTCCGCCCTCCTGGAGCTGAGCTGAAGGCCTCTGAGGCCCGGAGCAAACCCAGCCAGGATGCACGTCCCGCCAACCGCTTCCCGCTGCGCGTCTTTACTGAACCCCTACCCCTATTCCTTGGCCTTCGCAGCAACCCCCTTCCCATTTCCTGGCAGGTCTCTGCGGACGGGGCAGGAAACTTGTGCCCTGCGATAAGCTAGAAGACAATGACAGGGGATGGGGGCGCTAGGCCGGAGGCTCCACCGACGGAAATAACCTCCGCCTCAAGGAGCTCGAAGCCCCAGAGGATCCCCGCTTTAATGGCGGAGGCCTGGACGACGGGAGGCCCGCGGGCGGGGCAGCTTCTCCCGGATTTTGTGCTGCGCTCCGGGCGGCCAGGCATTTCCTACGGGAAGCCCGCAGAACAGCCCTCAGCGACCTTCCCCAGGTCCCCACGTATAATTTTACTTTGCAAAACGTGACGGGGGGCGGTAGTTAAGATAGTAATGGACACACTTCTGGGCAAATGCTCCCTGTCCTACCCCCAGTCAGAAATCAAGAGCTGAAGAAGCCCGAGGCTTCCATCTTCTGTCCTGGGTGTCCGCTGGAGCAGAGGCCCCCAGCTCTTGCTTTTCGCTCCCAGGTTTCATGGTGCCATAGGGGTAGAAGGGGGTGGCTGGGTCTGGGCGAAGGAGCCTTGAGCGGCCCAAGAAAGGGACCCTCTGGCCCACTCCCCAGAGTGAAGAAGCAGGCAGGGGTTGAAGAAGAACGAAAATGGGCCTGCTCCCCAGGGCTACTATTTTTAGTCTCCTTCTTTCTCTGAGAAACTCCCCCCGCGGGCTTCTCACGCCCCAGGGGCAGCAGCGCTGGGCCACGGAGGAGTTCGGAACACAAGGGCCTCGCTGAGAGTCCTGGCGGGCAGAGCCAGTGCCGGTCTCAGCACTGTGGTCCCCAGCGCCATTTAACCCTCGAGGTGCCAGGGGAGCTCAGCCATCCCCCTTGAGCCTGGGCCGTCACTATAAAAAGTGAGGCTCAGAGTTAGGAAAAAGGAGGGGTTACGGGAGAGCTGCAGACGATTCCCAGGCAGCCAACTTGCATTTTAGTCCCTTGCTTCATAGACCTCCAGCAGGAAGGGGGATGGGGCAGTTGGGGGCAGAAGAAGAAAGGAAAGAGGCACTGAGGTTGAAGTGGGGGGAGGGCTGATAAGCTGAAGGATCCTGGAACAGACTCACCAAGTCTATAGGGGCAGGAAGCTGTCCAGGCTTTGGTGCAGCTGGCGAGGTGCTCTTGAGCCCCACTTTGTATGGGGACCCTAACACTTTATGCCTCAACACCCTTGCAGCTCAGACCAGGCTAAATCCGACACAGAGTTAGGCGTTCCCTATCTCTGTCCCCATCACTGTGGCTGAATTTCATTCTACATTTTTCCAAGCCTTACTTGCCCTGGCGACTTACAAGCTGAGAAAAATGAATTCAAGCTGACCTTGCCTAACTCACCCTTCACTGCCACCTGTGATCCTTGAAGAGGGATGGCAAGAAAGCCCGGGAGGTAGCAATGGAACAGGCTTAGTTCTTGCTGGGTTCTTTTCTCCTCTAACATCACATTGGGCCACCTACAGCTCCTGGGGGCTCCTGGAAGCCCTCAACACTCCTCAAGCACTTGCTCCAAGGAGGCGCCCTTCCTCTCTGACTCTTTGAGGCCCTCCTCTCTATTTCCTTTGTCCCTTTGGCTCTGGAAACCAACGAGGGTGATGGACCTCTGGGTGGGGGGGTGTCTCAATTCTGCTCTTCTAGGCATTCAAACCCCTCCCCCATTTCCTGTATCCCAAATGACCTCACGGTTGCGCTTTCGGGGCACCTCCCTTGATTCCCAGGGCAGGAAGCAGGAGGAGGGGGCGAGAGGCAGGATCTGCGCTGGGGAATTGACATGAAGTGCGGGTGTCAGGCGGGGCCCAGGAATTCCCCAAGGGCTCTTGTGCATCAGCTTGTTGGGTGGGGGTGAGAGAGGAGAAGTTAAGTCCTTAAGCTCTTTAGCCAGTGTCTCATCTAGCAGCTCAGCTCATCTGGCTCTGCTGGGTGGAGGTAGGGAGTGGGGATGAGGAATGGTTCCACTAACTCACCCCAAAAGTCTACCCGGTGGATGCCCTAACCCTCACGGCCACTACATACACCCACATCCGAAGTGGGAGCTGTCCTCAAACAGTCGAGATAGAGTCAGCACCAGCAGTCATGCCCTGGGCCGGGAGAAGAGAAAGCGTGTGCGTGTGTTTGGGGTTGGGGGCGGGAGTCCCGTCCCACCCAGTTCCTCATCGGGCTCCACACCAGCTCCCTCAGGGTCAGAGTCAACCCATCCCCCATCTCAAGTCCCCTCTGGTCCCGGGTTTCACTCACCAAGGGTACTCAGCCCCAGGAACAAAACCCGCAGCAGGTTGATCACAGGGGACCCCAGCAGGGACACCATGGCCTTCCCTGGCCCCGACGGAGACAGGGGTAACGGCTCCGGGTCACACTGACCGACAGGTGCCGAGGTCACTCAACGGCCGGAGCAGGCGCGGGAGCCGGGCCACTGATACCGAGAGCGGCTCTAGCCAGAGTCTGTGCGTGTGTGCGCCGGTAGCAGGGTGGGGACCGAAGGGGACAGGGGGCGGGGCATTCTAGGGGGCGGAGAGGTCGCCATCCTTCCGGGCGGGGCACCCGGGTGGCCCTCCATGAACTGGGACGCGGGACCTGACGGCCTCCACCCGGTGAGCACGAAGGGTGGGGTCGGGTGAGCAGGGCGTGCTACTAGCGTCCTGGGGCAGGGAAAGAGAAGGGTCCTGACGGTCACAGTGCAGCCACAACCTCTCCCTCCTCTGGGTGGGTCGGAGGAAAACGGAAGGGAGGGAGGTTTGGGGATGCCCCATTTTCCAGGGACCACCCGCACACCGTAAACAGCCGGGCTTTGGCCCAACTAACTGGCTCCGAGCCTAACTCCGGCGGCCTTCCTGAAAGAGGAAGAGGGGAGCCGCGTTTTCCCCAGCCATTCCGGCTCTGCAGTGTGGGGGGTCGGCGGGGAAGGGGCCAGAGGGCCGGGTGTGCAGACAGCGATCTGTTGCCCGAAAGGACCGCTTTCCTGGGCAAGGGATAGGGGTGGGGGGCGTGGCTGGGACCGCGGGAGCTGCGCTGAGCTGCGGGTCAGGGGTAGGTTACGCCCCACCATGCCCCTGCCCCCGCCTCTGCCGCGCCCCCGCGACCCGAGGCCGCCCCACAGGAAGCCAGCAAAGGACTATTGACGTGGGGACGCCGAGCCATCTTTGCCTGTGGCCAGCGAGGGGGAGGGTTCGCAGCAGGTGCTCGGGAACGCCCTATACCCAATCCCGACTGGGTCTTCTGCCTCGTTCCCCCAGCTGGGGAAGGGTTGGCATGAGGACGCCCCTGGAGTAGAGAGGAAACTTGAGGCAACACGAGCCGGGTTCCCAGCTGTTCACCTCTGCAAACACCGGCCCATGGGCCTTATGCTTGCCTGGGAAGGAGGAGGCTGCAGGGAGACTGGACAGAGCCCTTCCATGGCTTTATCCCCCGTGTCTTCACGGCTTCCCACCCCTCCTTGGGCCAGCTCTGATCCTAATTCCCAGGACTAGATCTCATTCGCGCGAATTTAATTTAACCGCCCCTCCCCCGCCATCTGCGCCCCCTGGCGGCCGCGGCCCCCTGACAGACGCGCACGCACCTGTTCCTGCTTCTCCGTCCAACAGCCAAAACAAGGATGCTTCAAACATCCAGGCAGAGCTCAACCTCCGCGCAAAGGCTACGGCCGGCAGAGAGCATAACTACGAATTCCTGGCGCTGTCTGCTCTGGGTGGCAGTTGACTAGGAAGAAAAGCAGCTAGGCCTGCTGGATTCATTTACTGCAAACAGTTCTGCTCTAACACTGAATGTGTACCTTATGCTTGCACTGCACTACAGACCCTCCCAGCTGCTGCTTCCTAGTGTGACTTGCCTGGCTGTTCTTCAGATACCTGCCAGGCAGTGGCTTTGAGAAATGCCATGCAAACGCTACACTTCCAGTGCAAACCCTAAAATCTAAAACGTGGCAGCTCAGTGACAGCAAAGGCAACAGAAATAGATAACTGCCAGTCTCACACCCTAATGCAGGTACCTATGAACTTGGAACTGTCAAGTACCTTGTGTGTGCGTGTGGGGAGGGTGGAAGGGGGGGAGAGGCTATCGGTTTGGTTTTTCCATTCTACCACACTCAAATTTTTCTTGACTTTAGCCTGCATTGTAGACCGCTCACCTGTAAACATCCCTCCTTTGTTTCTATACCAGGGTTAAGTCATCCCTAGTAAGTATCTCCTTCCCAGAAACGCAATACAACCTCTCGGTCGTACATCCCAGGAATACCGAAGCATCTAATTACACAGGCTGTACCCATCCTTGTTAAGTGCTTCATAAGGTATAGCCTCAACATTCATTCTCTGTAGCTAACTTTTCCTTCAGAATTTGGATCCCAAATAATTTGCAAAATTGGAAGGTGAAGCTGCAACTCAAGATTTGTAGGCAGTAAAAGTTTCCATTTGACACAGGGCCAGTCCCTTTAGGACTCTCTCACTGCCCTCACCCCAATCAAAGAACTTCGACCCTGTCTCCTATTCCTACCATTTCTTCTGACCCCGAGGCAGTGATAGAAGTTAGCACAGCAGTCTCATTACTTTGTTTTTGCCAAGATGCATTTCAGGGTGAACATTGCTCTCCACTCTCGTGTAAAATAAGAACATCGGCACAGATGACCTGTGAGTGACCTAGGAACTGCCTGCATAACCATGTCGTGTGCAAGAGCTAAGTTCATAGTTCCTTATGTTAAGAGACTTGCAGGTCACTAGCGTTTCTCCCAATCATACCCCATCTTATTTCTGTAAAGTATTTTCTAATGCTTTCTTATGTTCGAATATAGTGTCTCCTTCCCCCTTACATCAGTTATAAGGCTTTGTTAAGGTCTTAATAGCTTACGTTTTGTTTTTAGCCACACTCATCTGACACCCTGCTGTCCTCTTTTCTGGAATGTTCTCACCAAAGAGACTGGATAGTCAGTATCAGCAAACTACTTTCTCTCCAAGGCTCCATTTCCCAATGCTCAGCTTTGTCCTCGTGCCCTCCCAAATCGCCCATCCCAAGCCCAGCGGTGAAATCATGGACTGGATCAGTCTTTGCCATCTTCCCCATGCTGCTCACAGTGGTCTGACAGTGCCCCATTCTCAGTAATGTGAAGTAAATCTAAAACATCTCACTAAATGTTCACAAAATGCTCTGCTCCAGCTAAGTACCTAAAAGCAATGGCAAGTAGGATCGAGAAAAAAAAAATGCACAAAGCCTTAACATTAGTTTTGGGGTTGGTCAGTAGCAAAGTTTTAGGGATGC
This sequence comes from Pteropus medius, assembly GCF_902729225.1. Taxonomy (NCBI): domain Eukaryota; kingdom Metazoa; phylum Chordata; class Mammalia; order Chiroptera; family Pteropodidae; genus Pteropus; species Pteropus medius. The sequence goes on along the minus strand of NW_024344436.1, from coordinate 4,387,059 downwards.
CGTGCAGTACTCCTGGTAATAATGCTTTTTTTCTGCAGCACTTAGCACTGAATACTGTGAGATTATTGCTACCAAATGGTCAGTGGAGCCTCAGCCTGTAGGACTGTAATTCCAAGTTCCAAAGAAGAGCAAACGCATGAGAATTTCCTAAGGCCCATAACCTGCAGACTGCCCAGGGAGAAGAGGGGCTACACTCAAACATTCTACAATATTCATACTTTCCCTGACGGGCACCCATTTTTAGCAGCTCACATTAGAAAACAGCCAACTCCATAAACCTAGTAGACTCAAATGACATTAATAAAAATCATCCCAACAATTATAAGCTCTCTAGCCATTAGAAACATAAGCATCAACCAATCAAGTAGTATCAGAATGAGAAAACGAGTGATCTGAGACCATTTCAGGTAGCGGGGGAAAAAAATATATAGATATAATATCTCTCTATATTTTTAATCAATATGCAATTTTATCTTCAATAGTATAGACAAATGGGGAGAATTATAGCTCTCACCTGGATTTGCAGTCTGTTTAAAGTAGAGCACCTGAGAGATGTTAGAGAATCACTGAAGATAAATAACCAATCTAACACGTCTTCACTATGATACCAAAGTGATCCCTGACTACCCTACTAGTAAGCTGATTCTTAGCCAAGAGTACTAACCTCTAAGTGGAGTGCTAGCTGACCCACGGAAATCTCTGAAAGATCTAAATGTAATAGGTACCTTCCTAATGGACCTCACGATTGCCTATCCAATGGATCACTTAAAAGCTTTTTGGGGTGCTTTCTGTTGGATCTTTTCCCTTTTTATATGCAGCTGGATGACATCAGTTTTCCACTTCACTCCTTGAGAGAGCTGCCCCTGATTGCTGAGTGTAAAGATGAGGAATGAAAATCTCTTATACATTAATATACTTAGGGTCAGAAGGAATAGCCTAGTCATTTTTTTTTTTTTAAAGAAATACAAAATGAAATGTCCAATTATCTTTGGTACACTCTGACAAAAAATAATGACATTGGTTGGTGGGGTGCGGAGAGAAGAAGAAAGTGAAGGTATCCTGCTCTGTAAGTCGGAGCACCGTCCCACTGCCAGCACGGCCACACTCCCGTCACAAAAAGTTCAACTAGGACGCCAAGAGGCCAGGAAGGACTTTAATTTTCTTCTTTTAAAGTTTAAACGGCAACACAACCGTAAAGTTGGTACATCACAGAAACAAAGGTCTTTGCAGGCAACACTGATTGGGAATAGCAAAACACTTGGTTGGTGAAAAAAATGAAACTCTAAATTATATACAATAGTAGCTAAAGGTGATATTGAAAAACAGTCTTATTTACTGTGACTCAAGATTTAACTTGCCATTATCTATTGCTTATTTATTCAGGGTTGCAAATAATACTTATATAGAGACATAGACATGTGTAAAAATGAAGCATTGTGAAAAAAATACAATTTTTCAATTTCATATGAAACTCAAAGTATAAGTTTTGTCCAATATGGAATGTACCTACATTTGTTTATATTAGGGCTCTAATATCCATTTAAAAATTCGTTTTCGTTTTTAAAAAAGAAACAGCTGACCCACCATGCAAGTTCGCTGTATATCTTTGTTTGCTCAAAATGAGCGTTTTCAGGTGAGGTCTGTTTTGTTTGCTCAAAGTCTACTGTGATTCTTTAGAAGTTGTACTGGCCCAATTGTGGAGAGTTTCCATGACGAGTCTGACGGCAGCATCTGGATGAGGGACAGTCAGGGTAATGGGAAGTGAGTATAGCAGAGGGAGGTAAGAGCCCGAATCCTTACGAAGGATGACATTCAGTTGTTAAATTTTAAGGGGTATCCGATGGCTTTTTCCAGGCACTCAACTAAAGAGCCGGCAGAAAGAAAATCCCTCTCTACTTCCACAAACTTGATGTAGATGGATCTGGGGGAGACTCCAGGGTCTACGATACAGTTCTGAGACAAAAACCCATTAATACCAACCCAATCTTTGCTGAAGGTTTTGGTATTTGCTTGGAAGTGTAAAAATAAGCACTGCTGCAGAGTCCTGACCTCAGCAATCCCGAGGTAGCAATAGATAATTCGGGTGGGTTCTATTTCCACCTGTAACGAGGCTTGTGCTGAAAGGGTTTCCAAGTCAACTCGGCCCTCCTTTCCTGGCTCCAGGGAACTCGACTCCATGTGGGGTGAGGAGGGCCTCTCAATACATTCTTCATAGCCAATGGCATAAAGGCCTGGGCTTTTGGGAATGCCTCCTGGCAATAAATACTGAACGACGTTCCCACCGGTTGGTTTGGAGTGGGCAATGGGTATCCAGTCAATTTCCATGTGCAGCTCCAGGCACCTAGCTTCGCTAATAGTGATCTCTAAAAATTTGTAGTAAACATTTTTCCAGTTCATTTTCTGCACACGGGTCATAATGATCCGTCCCTCAGGTTTCTCGGAGTTGAAGTACTCCCGGAGTCGCTTGCCGAGGGGCACCTGGGAGCTGATCTCAGCATAATGGTAGCGGATATCCTCTTTCCAACGAGTGTTATAACCAATTCCAAAAATGGCCAGTTTATTAGAAAGGTGAAGCCTTGAAAAATCTGTCCAGCTCTGAAACAGTTCCCATTTCAACTGTACTGATTCCAAAATCTGTACAATATTTTGCATGATGTCTCTCTTCCTAGAAAGAGAAATGAAAGTCAAATTCCTCAGATGCCCGGATCAGCACCATCCAACAGAACTTTCCGCAATGATAGAAATATTCTATATCTGTGTTGTCCAATATGGTAGCCATTAGCACTTAAAATGTGGCTAGTGTGAGTGAGGCATTAAATTTTTAATTACAATTTGAAATTACATTTAAATCAACACAGTACAGGTCTAAATAATCATAGTATTATGATCTGAGAAACACCCCTAGGAAGCCTCTAGGAATTAATGATACACTGTTTTCCATATAGTCTGGCTGTACTAATCTTAGTAACTATTGATACATAAGACCGTAGGACTTAAGAACCCAAGGAACATGATTTTTTTTTTAAGTGGCTATTATAATGCGCATAATGGACTTCAGACCTAACTACCAAAAGCAAGGGAAGGATGCTATATTCAGAAAGGTACCCAGTACCACTTCAAATAATGAACAGTTAACTTCTAACCTAGAAATTTTGAAAGTTTAATAATTTTGGCCCATACATGCTTGCTAAGAAAATAGACAACTAATTATAAGTAATAATCTGATGCAAAAACAAAGTGACATTTTCTTCTATTTGTCTGAAATTCATGACTACTCCCAAATTTAAAAGAACTGTTAGTTTAACACAGAATTACTATCTTAGAATTCAGATGTAAAAGGTCCATATTAGTCTTCGCTTTAAAGAGATAAAAATTCAAGATGATGAATTGAGACTTCTAGAAAATATTTTAAAGGGGAAGCAAAAGTAAAGAAATTTCAATTTTGATTTGGAAAGTTAACAATAAAGACAGAAAATACAGGAAATTCTTGTTGCACATGCTGCTTAACTCATATAATTGTAACTGACACCTCAGGATGATACGTATATCTATGAGGATATGTAATTACAAGTTTGCTTCTCAGGTATGACAAAACTTTTATATTGGAGGATTGAAGTTTGTTAAATATTAACTTAGCTACAAATTATTACCCTCTACATCAATCACAGACTTAGGCTATAAAAATACTCAACTACTGCTCACATATACTCCAATATATGCAAGAAAGAGAGTGCGTGTGCTGGTTTACTAACAGCTTCTGGGGAGGAGACAGACCCTGGAAACCTATTAAGTTCTCAAATCTTCCAGGGGAAAAGTTTTTGGAACAAACTGGGAAGTCTTCCACGCAGTCATTCTCAGTTTGTCCTCTTACTCTCCTTGACTTTCTTTGCGAGATGACAAAGAGCTAATCAGCTGCTTCTTGGAGCCAAAAACTGCCCTGGATTTACCCTCCGCCTTTAAGTGTCTCGAAAGCTTTTCAAGTGTCAGAGTGGCCATCTAGATGAAATCACTGCATTCCTGAGGACTTGTCCCTCTTTCTCAGAGGACACAAAACACTTGATTGCTTTTCTAGTGTTTATACTGTGGTGCTTATGAGGCTAAGATAACAGCATCGTGTTTCTGCATGGCATGGGTCGATGCTTTAAAAAAAAACTATCTTTCATAGCCACCATCCTCCCTTTCCTCTTTTGAAATATTTTACTGATCTTGAGGAGAACTAGGCTAAGGAGGGGCAGTGATTTTTATCTGTTTTGCTCATTGATGTATCCCAATGCCTGACATACAGTAGGTGCAGTAGATATATAAGTGTTAAGTGAGCAGAATAGGTGACTCTTCTTCATGAATGAAGGATGGTTATTTTACTACAGGTTATGTCAGCTAGTTCAGGTTGATCCCACTTGCAACACGCCTATAGAGAAAAAAAATCCAATGCCCAAATGAATTCTTTTACTCAGCACTATCTTGGCCCTAATCATCAGTAAGAAATAGTGCTGAGGAAACTGTCACACTGGAAAATATACTATCTATTAGCAACTTCTCTAAAACCTCTCACCCTGTGAGCTGAAACATGGAGAAGGGGCAGCACAGGCTGAATATTTCTGCAGAGCCTGTCAGTTTCCTGCCCTGCTGATCTGATCTCAGCCTGAAACTCCCTAAGCTTAAGACTCATTACCAGCTTTTTGAAGCTGTGGGGAACAATGAAAACTAGACCTAGTTCCTGCAATGGTCCTTGAGAACTATGATATTTCCTGATTTCTAAAGTTCCAACCAGAGTAAAAGTTCAGGTGGTTTGAGGGTGGTGACACCAATTCTGTAAAGTCTGAATTCATCACCAGTTATATCTACTGGGCCTCCCCTGCAGGTCCTGAGTGGTTACAGGGAGAGATGGGACATTTTATTGAAGGATATGATGGCCTCTTTAAAAAAATAGGGGTCAGAAGGTATGGACTCGTAATAACTCAGTTAAGAAAAAATACTCATCCAAGTTCCCTTTCCTTCGGGATATTTTGATGTCACAATTTAAAAAAGAGACCTAACTCCCGACAAGAGATGGCCTCAAACTTACTGATCAGGGTCTAAACTTCTTTTTTTGAGGAGTAGGAAATGGTTACAATTTGGGGGAACAATTCTTGATCTCTAAACTTTCACTTTCACCCCAGACATGGAATCAGCTGACACTGAGAATTCTTTGGTTCCAGAGATACTCTGAAAAAGGAACGAGCATTTTAAAGGCGGGGCAGGGGCGCGGTTTGCTGAATGAAAGCAACTAACAGTATCTCTATCGGTCCTCTCCGCCTTGCCTCTTCGTTTTTACTTTTTATCCACCATCTCTCAAGCATCAGGATCACACATATGGAATAAAGTATACCAGAATAAGTGGGTGCTATGACTGCTCAAAGGTTTCCAGGCACAAAAAATGGTGGTCTTCGCTTTCTTACTTTTACATGTTTGCATATATTCTCCTCAATAATTAAATTTAACCAGAGGCTTGCTTAAAAGTTATTTAAAAGAACTTCAAACATCATATAACTGGAAACTCAGAGAACTGCAATGTCCTTACAAAAGAGATAACGCTAAACCCTCGGGGGAAATGGAAGATCGGGCGATGTGAGCCAGTAGAACGACCCTGGCTTCGATATTTTTAGTCCTTCTTCCAGCAACTGCTTTCTTTCCCAAATGTACAAACGGGTAATCTGAGAGCTTGCTTTTCGATTCCCAAAATGTAATAAGAAATGTAAATGTCCCTCCTATCATTTCACCTTACCCCAGATAAACTCAGGGCCCCGTGATTCATCTTCAAAGTCTTATTTAAACACCCAGGTATCTACATCCACACACAGGCAAACGCCAGAAACATGCTTATTTTCATGTTACGTATTTACTACTTCTCGTTGTATACAGAATTCTAAGCATTTTAGATGAGCCGCTGGAGAACTTAAGCTAAGAAGATGAGGAAGGATGACTTAGACACCAGAGGAAGTGCCTTCCCAATAGTCATTAAACTTAGATAAATATGCTTTGTGGAAAAGTGAAGCATCTACTTACTGTGCTTCTTCAGAAGATTCTTGTTTTATTTTTAATGTTCTCTTTGTGACAGGTATTTCATCTGAAAAACGAAGTTTTTGAAACATTATATTTTCCTAAGTGGTGACATACATTTATGTAGATACATAGCTCTACAAATGTTTACTGTTCATTCCATACTTTCCAATTCGAGGACTTAATTCTAGTTTCAAATACTGCCCAATGCCAGATTTATAAATATAACTCTTATATAATGAGATGCATACATTTATATGCAAGATCAGAAACCAGCTCTACAAGTATAAAATTCTTCAAGGTCACCAGCAGATTTCTAGCTAGGAGCTTAAAGCTTAATTTCACTGCAAACATCATTTTTAAAGGAACAAGAATAATTCTGTGGTATTTAGATTTTCTAGGTAGGTTTTACAGAGCAATTATTCTACCAGAATCAGGATCAACATACTCTGCATGTTATTTTTTTCCAAAGGTTTGGGTGACTTAACTCTTTCCAGCAAAACCAGAGTTATGGGATGCCTAAGTAATGTAGACCTCATTACTGTTTTGAAATTAAAAGGTAGTGATCACTTAGCATCTGCCCTTTTTATTCTTCCAATCTTTAAGTCTCTCTCTCACATCGTGCTAGTTTTACAGTTTCATAGCTTTTGTTCTCTGTCTCTCTCTTCTAATATTTGAGATATATTTTTTTAAAACAGCATTCGTAAGAAATACTAGCATTTAATCTTGTTTCTTTTGAATTAGCATTTCTCGGTCAGCAAGAATTCTGTAAAACGATGCCCCTGGAGTTTTATCTTGAGCTGGGGAAGCACACCGATAGTGCCAATCCTACTGTATTTCCCTGGGAGTTGCCTGAGAACCTCACTGGGGAGTAACAACATTGACTTATAAGTGAATACTCATCATGCAAATTGCTATAAATGTACAGTGGCTGTGGGGGAAGGCAGGTAAGGGTAAAGTGGGTCAAATATATGGTGATGGAAGGAAATTTACTTTGGGTGGTGAACACAATGCAATATAAATATGACATATTATTGAATTGTATGCTTGAAATCTTTATAATTTTATTAATCAATGTTACCCCAGTAAATTTAATTTTAAAAAATGTATAATGGCTGCAGCAGAAACTTGATTAGTACTTCCAAATCATGAAAATCAAAGTTGGACCATTTACTACAAAAAGTAACTATATATATTCTCTTAATTAGGCCACATAAATTTAGATTTGATGGCCAGTTCTATTTTCCATTTTTAATGCTAAGACTGTAGATAAAATCATTCTAGCTACTGTTGGGATGGGATCCTTTATGAAGTTTGAAGGAGTATGATTGCTGATAAAGTTCAAACATGAGCTCTTTTCAAGATAAACTGAGGCTTCCCTTCATTTCTTGTTCAGACTGAAGTCTGGGAGGGGACCTTTTCCAAATCACAAACAGAAAAGAAAAAGTATTTGGGATAAGGGAAGGAAAAGATAGTTACATTTGTAGCAGTTGAGCCAAGAGTCAATAAATGGCAGTCATCTTAGAACTAGGAGGTACAGGATATTTCAAATTGCATAGGATTCTCTCACTGGGCTTCCTTTGTAGCTCACAATTAGGAATTCTGTATCTTCGGGAGGTTTGCTGGTACCCAAATCACCAAATGACCAACACCAAGCATTAGCAGGCAGTTTAAGCGAAACCTAGGATGCCCCAAGTGTTCCAAATAGACGGCTATATGCCTTGTGCTGACAGTGGGATCAGTACCAGTCCCAGTGCACATATAAAGATATATGTATACACAAACAAGAGTAGTATATATATCGGCTTTCTTACCCAATTCCTGATCTGTTGGGTAGCCATGGAGATCCTGACTGTGGTTTCCCCAGTCCTCCTGTGAATACTCCTCCATAGTGCTGCCATCTGACTCCAGCTCCTGGTACAAGCCACTACTGTTAATAAGTACAGGCTGGCAGGGCTGAGCATCCCATCCTCCCTGACCAAACACCTGTTCCAACTGTTCAAATGTGTAACTGCTCTTTCTTTTCCCAACACCATGTTCTTTCACCCGACTGTAACACCTGCGAAGGGTCTAAGACACAAAGTCTTTTGTTATTCCTTTAAAGCTGTACTTCCTCTTCCAGGTACGGACCACAGATATTAATTACTATTAGACAGACATAGACAGACAAACACAGACACATTGTTACAGGAATGCTAGATTTCAAATTCATTATTATATTAGAAAAAAATACTAATTTAGCATTTACTCAAACATGTTATAATTCAAACATTATTTTGCAATTAATTATCCATTAAACAACAAGAAACATTACAACATTATTGCATATACCCCATACACATGTTTATGCCCCCTCCCCCACTTAAAAAGAATAAGGGGGGGAAAAAAAAAGAAAACAAGAAATACCAGCCAGCCAATAGGATGCACACCTGCCACAGAAGAGAAAGAGCTGCTGTTGTGCCAGAATTTGGAAAAAGTGGGGGAGGGAGGACAGAGAAGAATTTCCCAAAGCAAAGAATATGACCTTCCTTATTCCTGATTAAGAAGGAATACAGGGTATAAACAATTTCCTAGATGAATCAGCTAGTAAAACATACTACTTACATAGTCTGTATTCCTTACTAACTCACTCTGTCTTTGGAGAAGTCGCTAAAGGAGGTCAAATCAATAATGCTACAGATGCCCAATCTCAAACATCCACTATCAAGAAACAGTACACTAATACCTGTGTCTAAGAATAAGTCAATAAGACTAGTCTATTCTCCAACTCAAACTCCCAGCTAAACAAACCAATAAATGAGGCCAATCATTTCTTTTTTGGGCGGGGGGGAAGTGAGGTGGAGGGGTGTTATTTCATTTCTCTTTCTGCCTTGTGGCACGCAGCAAATAAATATCATTATGCAAGTCCAAAGATAAAACCTAGATAATTTTATTATCTTGCACAACCCTAAGACTTAATGGATATGCATTAGTCAGACTATAAATTTCTCCTAAATGTGAAATTACTTTCCATAAGCCAATATATCACCTGTTCTCACCAAAACTAAAACAACTCAAAAACCTTTATAGAGCCTCCATGAAAGTTCAGTATCTTTCAGTCACAGATGACAAACTACAAGAAGACACTCTGTCAAATACTTAGCAGATCTGTTCCTCGATGCCAGAAATCCACATGGGCAAAAGGAATAAAAGAATGACACGTATGATGATCTTCCTCAGACATAAACATGGAAGTGATTAGTGATACCCCGTCCTAAAACCAGCCAGCGTAAGCACCTTCCTCATTTTCCCTCTCAAGATCCCTTCTGGTGCTTCAAATGACGCCTTAAAGAACTAGCTTTCTGATAATATACTCTTGAAAAGTGTTACCTCTCTTTGTAAAGGACAGTCACAAGTACGTAACACAAAACTCCCTAGAGCAAATCCGAAATGAACTTGGGAAATGTGTCGCTGGCAGCCTTTCCAGTGGAAGGAGACCAATGCCTGCAGCTGATCTCGTCAGGCTTTCTGCATGCTCCCCTTTCCCGGTGCCCTCTGCCCTTCTTGCAGGGATTGGAGCCGGAATGGCAAACATCTCCTGCCAATTTATTTTTATCTCACAACGTCTAGTTGCTGCCTCCAAGAACACCCCAACCACTCTTTTTGACTCTTCCAAGGACCGTAAATGGAGAGTCCCAGCCTTGTCCCTTTCACCCTTCCAAGGCCATAAATGGACATGGAAACCAAGCCGCCGCTCACTGCTGACTGGCTGCCCTAGAGAAAAGCATCCAGCACACAGGAGGGCCCAGTCAGCTCTGTCACTGAGGGTTGCTTCAGAAGCCAAGGAATACAACTAATGTTCCTTTGAAGAAAGGTGCCACACTTATCAGGACATGACATAGGCATCAGCAAAGCCACCAATCTCTGACAATATACATGGTGGGAAACCACAGAAAAGATTTATTTTTTTTGAAACCACCAAATTGAGCTTAAAAGTTCACTCACTTGGCTTATGTAACTGTGAATGAGAAAACTAGTAAAATCTAATGGTTTTAGATATGGAAGAACAGTCAGATGATATATTTTATATTTCTTTGTAATGAACTTGTATAATACACTTTAACAGTTAATATGCTGATATGTAAAATATCTATTAGGGATCTGAAGGAAATTGTTTGGTAATCTTAAATCCCTATGATAAAATTTGATGTATTTAAACAATGTTTAAAAGATTTCCAAATTGATTTTAACTCTCTCAAAACATAAATACACATGAGGTGACTTCTGGGTTCAGTAAAGACCACAGATCCAAGGAAAGGTTTTTTAAATAGGACATGTAAACTAAAATAGAAAAAAGGTAAGAACTCAAACAGCTGATGTAGGAAACACTGGGATTTAGTTAAAGTAGAGGGACTTTAGAAATGGGTAAAAAGGACATACGGAGACCTTCCAATTCTTATCACCCATAATAAATCAAACAAGTTACACTTTCTACACTCTAAATGATTAACCAAACAGTTAAATGATTATGTATCTGTGTCAACAGTCCTAAATAAACCAACTTAAAAACCTACTCTAAATTTGAAATTAAGATAATGCTCCAGAATCTAGGAAAAACGAAGTCTCACGTCCCATTTCAGACAGCTGCACCAAACCCAACAAGAACCTCAGTTAAGCTTTTCTTGGAGAACCATTTCCTATTTCCTGTTCAGCACAAAAACCTTGCTTCCCTTCCTACTTCCTTTACCTCACTCATCTTAGAAATTTATAATAACTTAAGCTCTAGCATGTTTTTTAAAAATTAAGATCTCGAGGGGGAAAGAATTTGCTTAAAATGATTAAAGACTATTCTATTCACAATTAAGAACACTTTTCTTATTGTTAGGGATTTCCATGGTAAATTGAGGTTACTGTCTCCTCCCTGGGGGAAGAGCTGTGAGCTACTGCATCTTGAATGAGGTCATAGGGATAGAGGGCAGGAAGAGTTAAGAAAATCTGAATGGAAGAACTGAAGTGTAGGTAACAACTTGATTAGGTGGTCAAATCAGAGGAGTTCATAGGTATTTGATTCGGAAGAAACGCCAGGTGAATGCTTACTAAATCCACCGTGCCAAATGTTTAATGACTACAAAAGGAAAAGAACCAGAGAAAAGACTGGAAAGATGTCCCATTACCAAAGCAGGGAGAAAAAGAAGATGGCTGACAACTGACAATTTATAGACAGAGGGAAAGTTTGGCCAAAGTTTTAGATTAGAGTGAAAAGAAACGAGAGAATAAAGAAGACATTCATTGTGGATGAATGTAAGGGGAGTCTACGGGGGAGGGGGCAGGTAAACAAAGGCAGGAGTTTTAGATGGGCAGGATTGGGGGTTCAACGGCAGCAATGCAGAGAAAGACCCAGGGTTACAGCACACGTAACATTAAATACAGTGCACAATGCAGCTATCTTGCCAAAGTAAGTAAATCCAGTATTGGGTTGTATAAGCAGAGGAATCACATGTAAGCTATGAAGGTGGCTCTTCCTCTCTATTCAGCACCGGTGAGGCCACAGCTGGAGCACAGCATTCAGTTCTGGGCATCGAACCAGCTACAAGAGAGGGAAATTGTAGAGTTCAGAAAAGGGCAAATAATATAATGAAAGGCTTGGAAAATAAGATCTGTAAGTAGGGCCAGTGGTTTCATCAAAGCCCTTTCTGACATTATATAAGCTACTTTTGGGGTAAAAATAAGGTTTCTTTTGCTTCAGTGTCCTCCAATCCCTCCTTTGACTGTCAGGAAGTGGGAAGAACTGAGTTCTTCCGTGGTATGTATGGCAAGGTAAGAAGCAAACTATGCAAATCGCATGGGCATATGCCAGCCGATTCTGCTACTGGCTCAATCATTTTTCTCAAAATTTGCCCCGTTTCATGTAATCATAAAATAAGCACCATGACAAAACCACTGTTCTAACAGAACTGACTACAGGTGGGACAGGGTATATAACAAGGAAGAATAGAAATAAGGCATAATAGCTATATAAACGTGTTGTGTGGAAAACACTGGCATGATCAGTCTAAGATGTCAGATGAAAAAACAAAGTCCAACTGCAGGGAGGACAGTTTGGTTATAAACAGCAGGAAACAATGTTATAAGAAAAAAAAAAGCAGTGAAACAGATTTTCAAATGTAGTTGTCAAGCTGGCCACTCTAGAAATAGATTACATAGTTTATCTTAACCCTCTGCCAACTAAATATGATAAATTTGAGATTATCTTTTAATGTAGATGATTAAATAAAGAATACACTTATTTGCGAACAAAGTCTTAAAAATCACATATTATATTCCACAAGAGATAAAGGAAATTACACTGGGAGCAAATCTCCACTGACTGACTGTTGAAAACAATACCTCAGCCTAAGTAGATGGGTATTTCGAAGCCAAAAAATTAAAAAAATAAAAAAATAAAACGGTCTTTGTGAAATAGATCTATCTTCTTCCTTTAAACTAAATTACCACTTTATTGTAACTGTTACAACAAGCTGCTCTTAGTTAATTGAGACAAAACAATACCAGAGTTTATTTCAGTATCTTTAAGACTCAAAATCTCTTTAATTCATTTTATTTTCTGTGAGCACAAAGGTAGGAAAGAAAAAAATCTGAAAGTAAATAAATACATTTCTGCATTCTGTAAGAGGAATATTAAGAATATAATATAAATTACTGTATATATGCACACACAGAGAGATGTAACTAATAACTAGGAAGTTATCTAAGGCAAAACCCACGCAGGGCAACAGAACTTTTACTACCTACATTCTTAGGTTTTCTATAATTAAAATCTAGCAAACTGACTTGCCAATCACCTAAATCCTTTAAAACTAACCAAATGAAAACCCCAACAAAATAAAATACAAAAATACAGCACTCGTTTTACACGCCCACAGTTCTTAGAGTAAAGTAGAAAGTTTTGGCAAGTGGAAAATCTATTCTTAAAATTTCTTTTCCTCCCTGGAACAGAAGTTCTTAACTTTTTTGGGTCATGGATCCCCTCCCCAGAAATATGCACGTGTAAAACCGTTCCACACAATTTCAAGGGGAACACGGACTCTGAAGAGCCATACAAAAACTTTGGGTTAAAAAACTCTGCTCTGTACCGTGTGGTTGTTTCTTCCATAAAAGAACATAACAAGTATTAGCTAGTAACCCTAAAATAAAGGAGGCTTAATTCAAGCCTTTGGTTCTACAAGAGATTCTAGCGATTTGGACACCCAGTTTAAGTTCAATTTACCCAGTTTACTCAGTATTCTGCTCATTTATATAAAGCAGCATTAACGTTTCCTTTAAGAGGTAATTTAGCCAAACTCCAGTTTCTTGAAAGACACATACAAGGATATCAATGTACTCTTTACAAAAATATAGCACTTTTTTTTTCTATTTCCTGAGGAAGAAGTCATCTTCTGAAGAGGCAATTAAGCAATATTAAACAATTCATAACTTATGCTGATTATCTGTTCCAATTATATCACATAGTATCGACCATTATCTGATTAACCTATCAATATAGATGCTAGATAAATTCCTAAAGCAACAACTTAAAACAGAAATTCACACATCTAGAAACAAGTAAGTATGGAAGGTAAGTCTTGACTACCTTTCCTTGGTAGTCACAATGCCAAATATCTCTTTTAGAAAACTTTCTATAACATTCTGATTGACAAGGTGTGGGGAGAGCTGCTTAAAGCTCTAATGGCAAACCAGGTTCCAGCTTCCAAAACATTAATTTGAATGAAAAAAAAAAACAAAACTTAGAGATCATCTAGTCCAACTAGCTCACTTAACAAACAAGGAGCCAAGACTCCAAGACAAATAAGTATTCCTTCAAAAGGGATTTGGCATATAAAAATTACCGAATGGCATCCACAAAATGTTAATGTTTCCTAAGAGAGCTATTCTGCTAGACTGAGCTCCGTGAGACAGGGACTATGTCTGTCTTGTTCACTGTGTCCCTGAGCCCAGAATAGTGCCTATCACACAAGGACTGTTCAATGTACTAAATAAATGAATTAAGGTAATTTTAAAGTAGTAATAAATCACTAGCAAGATCAAATTTTTCTTAGCGAAGAAAATCAGGAAACTCATTTAAGCACAACGGTAGATTTCATTTATAAAATCAATAAATCCAAGGTGGGTTGGGCTCCTAAAATCTTTTAAAAAGCAGGAGCAGAAAAGGGTATAAAACATAGATACAGCTATAACAAGCAAAGTGAATTAATATCTTTGTAATAAAGGAGGACTAATGGCAGAAGGCAAGGCTGTTTTAAAACTATCTGCCATTCTTGCGGTTATGTTTTTGTGGGGTGGGCATCGCCTGCCAAATGGAGCTCTGCAGCCCTGTCCAAACTTTACTATTTCTTATGCTTTACAAATTAAATAAATATTAAAAACAGAAAGTAGTTCTGTCAAAGATAGAAAAGGAAAAACACTGGAATTGTTTCCTGGATTTTAATAACGTCAAACAGAAGAATGACCACTGGAAACCAAGATCTTACCTCTCTGGAGCCCCGGTCTCTGTGGGGAACCGTCCGGGACTGAATTCGTTCCAAATCTGGCTATCAACGACCCACTTTTGTATCTATAACTGGTCAGTACTGTCTTCTTGAGGGAGAGATTCTTGCATAGAACAAATAATTCAGGTAATTGTGATTCTCAATGAGCATCAACTCTTAAGTTTTCTGGGTTCCTCCACGCTAGCAGCTGAGGGTCTTGCCTCAAGGAGGATAATACTAATTGTGAAAAACAAACATCTTCCATTGCTCAAGGAACTATGTTCATGTGGCCATAAAACTTTTAACCCCACACTGAGGGTAAGTCATACAGGGGTAATCATATGATAGCTCAAACTGGCAGCAACACTATAAAAGGCACACCTAGCATGAATGGTCATGTTCGAGGGCTTCTTTGGGATACAAGAATCCTCAAGTGCTTTTCTATTTAGAACAAGACAGGTCAAAAAGCTAGGGTATACTGAACTACCTATTTCAGACTACGCAGCAACAGGTAGTTTACAGTCATCAAAGATAGTCAGATAACACTTTGTCTAGAACTTTTTCCCCATAAAAGGGGGAAAAATTAGTTATTTGGTAAAGAACCGACTTGGATTAGAGGTTATTTTCATTTGACCTCCTGTATCGCCTTTGAAGTTACTACAGTAGCATCTCTGTTGACTGTTTCTCAGTACTTCGCACCCTGGGGAACCACCTCGAGGTGGTATTTGGATATTAAAAATGTTACCTTTATTAGTATGTGATAACTAAAAAATCACATTCAAGAGAATTATCTAAAGTATTTCTAGGATAGCAGGGTAGAATCATTCATCTTTAAAGGCCTCCCATACAAACACCCTGCATTATGTGCTAATTGCTCCATAATCAATCATATCTAAACATGAAGAATTACTTATGCACACGCATACATGCACAAACTACCAAAAAAGTAAAAAATAAAAAATAAAACCTCACACTTTACAATACTGTATTGCTTCCCACACACAAAGGTATTTTCTATTCATCAGACCAATGTTTAAAAGGGAAACTGTGCAGGTTCCCTGCTCCCACACCGACACAGTACTCTATTCCTTTCATATGCTGTCCACGTGCTTTTCAGTTTTGTAGTTAATTTTCTTATTAAAAACTACCATCCATAATGCAGAGATAACTATAATAAGATTTTTTTTTTCATTAAGTAAATTTTATGTATTTGGTTGTGAAAAAGAAATAATCTTGAAACTTGGATAAAGTCATCTAAAAAGTACGATTATTAGAAATTTTCCATCAAGATATCTGGGTATTAGCATTAAGTCAAGATTCAGTCAATTGTTAAAAAAAGTGGTTTTTTGCCTTTACATGATGTATACTATAGGTATAAGTGCATGAAAAGAACAGATCTTCATATTCTGTCACATATCCTTTCTATAAAAAACTGAAAATAAGCATATTTTAAGTTTATGCATCTGTCTTTGGGCAACCTGAACTTATTTAGAAAGTTGTTAGAAATTTGGGCAATCATAACACTTTTTATAGCTCATTTGGTAGCATTTTTTTATATTTTATTCTTACCTTTATGAGAATTGCTAAAAGTAATGGCCATATGAAAAAATGTCTGTACCTTTTACAAAACTCAAATATTTTCCATATGCGGCTCAATGTCCCATGTAATGAAGGTAAACCATAACTACCATTTCCTCAGTGCCTACAGTGTGCTGAGATTTAAGCTAAGGACTTCACAATTATTATCTCTAATGTTTACAATAATGTTAAGAGAGGGTCACAGAAAACAGACACTGAAGGAGACTGTGGGCAGGAGGTTTACTTGCCAGAGACTGAGAGGAGCAGGACTGGGCAGACAAAGAAACTGAAGCAAGACACAGAGTTGCAACGGGGGCCTCAGCTAATCCTAAAGTGAGGTATGGAACCTGGACAACCCTTCAGAATCATCCTGAATTGAGGCAAGGAGGCCGTACCTTTGCATTTCAGCGATGACCAGTCAGTGGATTCATGATGCCACTGGAGAGGGAGCCTGAGCTTGGGGGAGACGGCTCCCTTGGGCAAAGGGAAATGCGAGAGGAATCCAACCAGAAGCCATCATCAATCAGCACTGTGGGCAGCTGAGGGGACTGAGCTGTGTCTCATTCCCGGAGGAGGGGTCTGGGCAGTGTATCTATCACATTATGTACAGAAGACACGTGATGCATCCTCATTTGACAGAAAAAAGAACTAAGAGAAAGCAGCGTATCCAAGGTCACTATCAGAGCGTGTTTAATGTAAGCAAATCTTAGGTTTCAAAACTAGGACCTGGTATGCTTCTTTTCAGTAGCAGACACTGAAAAGTATAGTCACCGAATTTACCTTTTTGCCCTAGTTGCTGAGAGTTCATAGCTCATTTTAATATACAGATGAAGATATTTACCTGAATTACTACTATACTCCCTGCACTGACTTATTTTCTGATTCTATTTTTAGCTTTCTTCACATGCATATCCTTTTGGGGGGACATATTTATTTCATATTTTATAAAAACAGTCCATCTCCTCCCCATCATCTAATAGGAGAAGAGTACCAAACCATTTACACATGAAATGAACAATGGCAGCACAAGGTAATGGACACTCCATGGCCTCCTCCATCAGCGACATCCTTACCTGCTTTTACTGTTAAAAAGTAATTCTACTTTGTAAACATTTCTCCTATTATTCAAACTTATTTCCTTTAAGAGGAGTTGGTGGTCCAAAAAATATCATTTACATAAGCCTTGAATTAACCACTGAGTTTTCTACAATAAAACTTTTATCTATGTTTCAACACTGGTTTTAAATTCTTCCATGGGACTTCCAAATCAGAGTTTCTCATTGTGTTTATAATCTTAGGACACTGTGAATTATTTACAAAAATTTTAAAAATCTGTGTTTTCATTTCTATGATAACATGTATAAGCATGATGATGTCCATTTGGGTGTTGCTATGTGATTTTGGTATTGCATTTATGACTGTTTAATCACACTGTTGCCAAAATTTTCAAAATTTAATAAAGGTGAGCTGATGATTCATAATGGGACAATATACTCAAGTAGTTAAGAGCTTGGAGTTGGATTGCTTCTAGCTTCCCCACCTGCTAGCTTTGTGACATTAGACAAATCTTGTGCCTCAACATCTCCATCTGTGAGGCTAATAATAGTACCTCATTCATAGATTTGTTGTGTTAAATGAAAATATAAGTAGAGCATTTAAAGCAGTGTATGCCTAATAAGTTGCATTCAGTAAATGTTAGCCATTATTATTACTATGAAATGACAGAGTCACACCAGTGATATGAAGACCAAGATGCCTTATGAACAAAGGTTAATTCAAGCAGAGAAAAAGTTAACAGCAAAGTTTTATCACAAAGTACATGGCAGGAATAGAAAACTCAAAGAACCTTACTGTAGCACTCAGTGTCAAGAATCTTGTTTGGATAAGTGACTAAGTTTCAGCTAAACCATGTCCTTCAATATTAAAGGAATACTAGCTTGATTTTTAGTTTTATTAGTACTTAAAGTGTCTTATAAAGTTGTCTTTGTTTGAGAACATGTGAGATTTATAAATAAAGGTGTTTATATCTTGATTTAGGTTTGTTATATATTAAGTAACTCATTGTTATATACATGTTTGTCCACACATTATTCAAGTTTCAGAAATCCTTGGCTATATCATCACAGCTTCTTCAACTTTTTGGTCATATTTCTTCTTTTATAGGAAAAAGCCAATCATTTAACCATTTTCAAGTTTACAGTCTTGGCAGGAATATGGTGACTAAAACAATGACATATAAATAAAGGGAGGGAAAAAAAGGAATCCAGAGTAAGGATTCAGCCTCGCTCACTGGGTAATCTGTTCATAAGAAGCAGGAGGCAGGTAAAACTTAGCATGATCAAGTAAGGAGTATGAATGACCCAAATATTTTCTTGGAGTTCGATATTACAAAAAGCATGTAGACTTCTCATTCATTTTTTGGTGCATAGGAATTTACTGGAATTAAAATCAGATTCCCCATCACTTTTTAAAAAAATAACATTTTACGGATATGTGGATAGGCTACAGTGAAAATTCCTCCCCCCGATTATTCCTCTTAATTTTGTAATGTGGTTTATATTAAGAAAAATATTTTATACTGCTCTAAAATTGGCACAACTCTGATCTCTCAAAGTCCAACTATTAATCGTGTTTCCTAATTTGCACAAGAGAGAAAAAACATTACCTGATTTTGCTGAAGACTGACCTTGGGGACACAGCACAGGGTGCTCATCTTCTAATAAGTGAATTAATACTAACATATCAACGCTGCACTTTGCTGCTTCGTGGGGCAACTGGACATACCACAATAAAAAGGCATAATATAAAATCATGTAAATCATTCTTAATAAAGCAAAGGCAAATAAATTTCTATTTTTTATATATAATGAAAGGTAGAGAGCTCAAATTTTCTAAGCTCGATAAGGCTGATATCAAGGAATATCATATTTGAGTGGTTTTCTAATTCTGTTGTTTTGAATTACTACATTTCAAATATCATATTGTTTTCTATCAGAATGTAAGCTCTTTGAAGGCAGAGGTGTTTTTTTTTCCAGTTTTGTTCACCGACGTATTCCCAGCACCTATCAATGCCTGGCATGCAGAAGCAGCTCAACAGATTTTTGCTAAATGAATGAATAAATAAAATTAATAAAGATTCCTTAAGGTTGTATATGAAAGTTGAGAGATCAAATAAAAGGTCAAAGTACTTTTTGACCTATTATACTCTTCTTTCTAAACCACAAACCAGCTCCTCCCATTTAGAGAAAAGTATTTGCAAATTTAAAACAATAATAATAAAAGCAGTTTTTGGTAGATATAAACTTTATTCTGGTTTTATTAATATCGATTACAAACATAATTGAGTTATTTGGATAAATGAAGTAATCTGAAAGTAGATAGTAGAAAAACAATAGTGTGAGTTTCAAAAAATTCTGGCTATTATAACAAAGTAGTCTTACACAGGCTGAAAAATGCAGCTGGAAAACATATTTAAATAAATAATTTCCATTCTATTGTATCAATTTATATTGAGTGAAGCATTATTTGGTAGCTCAAAATATGTAATTTAAGAATACAGCCAAGAACGCATATATAGAAATAAAATGATGGCTGTTATTCCTAAAATGTCTGAGAATAAACACAGGTTTGTATTTTCCTAAGGAATAACAGCACATCCCACTAATGACAAGATAACTCACTTGATTAGTGCCAAAAAAAAAAAAAATTTCCATTGGCTCTCAAGGACTCTCTCAACTACAAATAGGTAAGAATTATACAGATGTAAATACATGCCTTTTTCAAATATGAAGACATTTTTCATTTATTCAGAACAATGAGGGGAAGGGAGACTTCGCATAAATTACAAACTCCAGATAATTTGTAACATATGCACAGAAGGCACAGATTCATTAAGCCTTCATTTTGAACACTAAATGAAGTTTCTGCAATGGCAAATAGCAGGCAGAACACATTGCATGAACCCCACAATAAAATTAAAGAATACCTAATAATCACGGCAATCTCAACAATCGTTTAACATCTAAAGCTCTTTATGGTACTGGTCTTTGTGTATGAAACTCGGGAAGTTTTTTCTCTCATTTTTAAAAAACACTTTTAAACATTACACAGATATAACCTTCCAAAGGGTGAAAAAACTGCTATTCTACCTCAACCTAGTGATATGAGCATATACTTCAGAGTGCCCTGTTACAATTAACATTTATAATTTTAGATCTGAATTTTAGTTCTTGCCCTCTTGTAGTGCTGAGAGAGGGGGAAAAAAAAAAGAAGAAGGCAAGATGATCACTTGTGAAGACTGGGGAAAAGATAAGAATCCCAAGTCTGTACAGACTCCTAAGAGGTAACATAGGCAGGACTGTTTTAGTTGGATCTCACTGGGTTCTAGAACCAACACTAAAAACTTAAGTTATGAAGTATTGTGATGATCCTTGAGGATACAACAAAATCCTCTGTGTAAGTTGGTAGAGCAGTAAACAGTGAGTTGTGTGACAGGTTAAGATCTAACAAATCAATCAGATATAAATACAAACAGCTCCACTAATATTCGTAAATTTAAAATCAGTTCTTTCCATTTTCCTTGCCACTGCTTTATTTCACTAATTGCCTAGCTTACTGCAAGAAGTCTCTAAATGATCTCTGTGCTTCCAGTCTTACCATTTCCAATTCATTTTCCAGTTCTAGAACCTAAGACTAACCCATGTTATGCCCCCAGCTTAAAATTCTTCGATGACTAAGATAAAGTCCAAACTCCTTAGCACATCATTTGACCTCTTGTTTATGTCTCCACTTTTATTTCTTACCACTTCTCACTTCCTTTCACTCTCGTCCCTCAAACCCTAGGCTCCAGCTATCCAGAACTGCATAATATAAAACATTTCATCAGCATTATCTGGGACATGACTGGTTCCTCTTTTTCCTAACTGCAGGTTATGACCCATTAGTGGGTTGGGAAATCAATTTTAGTGGGTTGTGACCACCCTTCTAAATATCCCAAGTGGGAGATGAAGAGACAATGTATAGGGGATCAAGAATCATTCTGGTGAAGAGGGCCCAGGAATGGTGAGAGGGTGGCTTGGGAGACAGGGGTGAATGGGGAGCTGGTACAGGTTAGAGGGATGGGTGTAGGGGAGGGGCATTTGAGGATCGTCAGTTTGGGAGAGAGGGACTGGCTGAGGCTGGGGCACAGTGTGTGCATGTAACAACGGGGAGGCATTATGCCCACACCAGGTGTTGGCATACATCAGTGGGGCCACGTCGAGCCAGCTTGGAGT
>NW_024344436.1:4185095-4365087 GCF_902729225.1 Pteropus medius | reverse complement strand
GGGCCTGGGGGGAAAGGGAAGGCAGTGCCGGGAGAGTGCTGGGGACGGGGAGGAGGGTGTGTGGGGTGGGGCGTGGAGAAAGGGCCTGCCAGGTACAGGCATGTGCTGGGTGCTTTCACATGCTGTGTAACTATGTTACTAAAGAGGATATATGGCTTAGTGGTTCAGGAGCTAGATTACCTGTGTTTAAATAAAATAGAACACACCAGAGTGCATTGTACATAGTTAAGTACAGTGTCATTATGTAGATTAAGTTAATATTTATAAAGCACTTAGAACACAGTAAATGATACTTAAGTGTGAGGTATAATCATTATTATTTTGTGACAGTTGTTTCAGTTATACATATATTTTATGAGAGTACTAGGCCACAGGGTAAAATATATTTCTTCTTGTATGTTCAAAATATGCATTACTTTTGTTTTTCTTTTCTAGTATATAAATTAAGGAATGAGATATATAACAGTTATTTGCACAATTGCTATTCAACAGTATAAAAAAGTCATTTATCAAAACATATAAATTATCTAGAATTGGTATGTCCACTATACCGTTATTCCAAAACTATCTGCTCTACCCTTTCGCATGTTTCTTTATGATACCACCAATCATTCATCTGTAGCTTCTAAGTCATATACCTTCAATAAAAGCCATGCACTATGGCAAAATTTTCAACTGAAAGGCATGACTTTTAAAACAGCTGATCACTTATAAATTTTTTGGAACTAAATTATTTGGATGCTTCCACTTTGGATTCTTGGACAAAATGTATTTTCCTGTATTTGTAGCTTGTATCATTTTAAGTTGCACTGCCCCTGGGCTTTTAATCTTAACTGCTCATTGGTCTCTACACCCTGCCTAATTCAGGCTCACTTTACCTTCGAGATTCACCTCCTCAAGGCCTGTGACACTTCCTTCTTGTGTGCCCCTGTAGCACCATGAGCTTAATGTGAACACAATACACAAACCTTGCTCACAATATAGTAACTGGAGCTTTAGTAGTCTGACTCCTCTACTGGAAGGTGAACACCTTGATGGTAAGTGGTATACTGCCATATTTCTAGGGCCTACTGCAGGAAGCACTCCTATTTATTGGTGAATAATTAAAAAAATAAAGTCCTTATTTAAGACCTTAGTATTTATAGGAACTTAGATATTAATCTGTCAGTTGAGTATGATGAAAGGGAATAGGCAAGATCTCCAAATCCTCCCCTTGATGCTTGGATTTTAGCCAAGAGTTAAGTTCCACACTTCTCCCATTTCCTAAGGGCAGTGGAATTCAAGGGCCTACTTAATCAGTCAAGAAAGATATTGAAAAGATGCTCAGATTTCTAAAGCAGTGGTCTTCAACTGGGGTCCCCATATGCATTCTTTAGAACTTTAGGGATTCCTATCATTCCCAGTCTTGTAAGTATTTTTCAGGCTTGAAGCTTGGCTCCTTTAGAATAACCAAAGCAATATAGATTAGTAATAGTATTTATTTTAAATTAAGTAGAATATTGTTTCATCATCAACATTTTCAAGATACATTTGATAAAACTTACAGGTAAGAACTTTGGGTTGATTTTTCAGATTCGGAGTACATGATTCAATAAATTTTACAGTCAGTCCTCATCTTCATCTCCCACTAGATTTAATATTTCCTATATCCTGTTAACTTCCTGTAAACTTTTAAACATATGATAAAAATGATTTAATGTCAGCTTAAAAATGCTGAGAGAGTACATGGATTTCAAAATTCTTTTGGGAATACATAAGCAAAAAAGTTTGAAGACCATTATTTCCAAGCTGCTCTGGCCAATACAATAGCCATGAGCCACGTATGGCTATTTAAATTTAAATTAATTAAAACTAAATAAAATTATAGATTCAGTTTCAGTCATACTAGCCACATTTCAAGTGTTCTATAGCCACACATGGCTAGTACTACCGTGCAATGGCTGTTGGACAGTGCTGATACAGAAAACTCATATCATCACAGAAAGTGCTATTGGACAGTGCTGTCGTAGAAAACCAAGAATATGACACTGTTTGCCCCAGCCAACTGAGGTTATGATACTTTATTCCTTGCACTAAAAGCTCTTCCTCCTAGAATGGTGGACTTTTCTTGACTTCTATCAAGGTTCCTGCTACTCAGGGATTAAGTGACAGGGAGGGCAAGAGCTCCCCAAAGAAGTTTGAGTATGTAGCTAAGAGAATCCTTTCATAATAAAGACTTCTTTAATACTCTGAATAACAACTTTTAACCTACACTACTATTCAATATGGTAGACACTAATGTCATGTGGCTATTTAAAATTAAAACAATTAAAATGAAACTCAGAAGCCTATTCATTCAGTTTCAACATGCTCTTGTTAGATGCCTTACCTCCAAAAC
Source organism: Pteropus medius (assembly GCF_902729225.1). NCBI lineage: Eukaryota > Metazoa > Chordata > Mammalia > Chiroptera > Pteropodidae > Pteropus > Pteropus medius. The sequence continues at coordinate 4,362,710 of NW_024344436.1, read as the reverse complement.
TGAAAGCTTGAATATAAGTGTACAGTTGGTAATGTAAGTCTATAATCATGCGCAGCTTAAGGATGGGGAACCATCCTGAGAAACACATTGTTAGGTGATTTCCAGTGCACTTACACAAACCTAGATGGTATAGCCTACAACACACTACAATAGCCTACTACTAATAATAATATACATAGGTTATATGGTACACCACTGTCATATATGCAGTTCATTGTCGACCGAATGTCGTTATGTGGTGTATGATTGTATTCTTTTAAGATATACATCAAGCCCGTCAGATTCACAAGCAGACAAGCGAACTACAATGCACTTGCTTTCAAATGACAGGGGCATGGAAACAACAGAAACTGAATATGTAAAAAACGGAAGGAAACAAATCTGACTTAATCTTTCTTATGAATAATTTGAGTGGTATACCATATTTCTTGGAAATCTTTCAACTATAATGCAAAGGAAAAGTCTTGTCTGCAAATACGAGAGAAAAGTCTTCAGAGGTGGGCAGAGTCTATTAAAATGCTTATATAGAAACAAGTTTGGCTCAAGATGTCTTTACCCTATTGATGCTCACAAATAATGACAAGGTTTTACAGCAAAAATAAAAGACAAAACATACTATACTGTGATTTGTCTGCTACAGTACTAAATTTGTTACAAAGATTATGACAATTACTGATGAATAAATCTAAGCAATGTCCCTAAAAATTTAATCATTGTGTTTGCTAAGCAGAAAACTCCCTACTACTTTTAAATCCAGCAAAGACATGTGTTTTAGGTCATGCAAGCACCTTACATTTCATATTCAGGCCAAGCTAGAAGAACACATCTGTTTCAAAGACATTAAGCCAACTCTAAAGAGGCAAATTTTTGGAGAAAACCCAAAAATATGGGACTTGAGAATGAATTTTGCAGAGCACCAGATTCACTGACAGAAGTGTGAATACAGCATGTGGCTCAGAAGTTAATGTGTTCATGAATTCCAAGTCCAGAGAGATCTTTAAACTACTACAGTACAGACTGTAGTGGAATCTCTCCCTACTTTGAAGTTATCACACTTATTGTCTGCTTTCATATGACACTAAGTCATTTTAGTATATGACACTTAATCAAGTTCTGCATTGTACATCATCCCTTGTAATTTTTTAACTCTGGTGTGTATATACAGACTTCAACTGCCCTGTAAGCTCAAGGAATGTATATTATAGTTCTTTTATTTATCCTAACACCTCGCAGACAGCCCTACACACAATAAGCACTCAAGTGTTTGCTGAATGGAGATGTGAAGAAAAGGCCTATACTAAAGGAGACAAATCATGTAATAACTCGACAGAAAGTCACCTATTTGTTTACCTGGCTCCAAAACCAGGATGGAATTGTTAGCAAATTTTCTTCTGGCAAACAAAAATAAATCAACAAAGCATCAGAACCAAACAATAATCTGTGCAGCAACAGTCTCAAACACATCCATTTTATTTAAATGACTGAATAAATATCAATAACTGGACATGTCAGACTTAAAAATGAAAACTCTCTGCAGCAATAAACAAATGTTTATATTTGACTTTAAGTTAAAATCCTGTGCGCTTAGAAATGTACATGTTCACTCGGGTGGTATTTAGAATTGTGCTCTGGTGGCAAAATCCAAGAGCTATTAATTCAATTTCAATATTTACAATTTTAATACTTGCACTGTAGAGATAAGAGGACTGAGGCACAGTCCAGAGAAGGGAAGTGATGTGCTTAAGGTTATTCAGGAAGGTGATCAGGGAAGAGGCTGGGCTAAGACTCAGTTTTCTGATGCCTTCATATGATGAGATGAAAGCTGCTACATCAACGTGCTGAAACTATGATTAAGCGAAAGTTTCATGAAAAAAACTGAAGTTACTATATATCTCTTCTCTCCCTTCAAACTTAGAAGAAATTATTTACTGAATTTTCATAATTGAATTTTGGTAGATATTTCATGTACATTAGACCAGAGATATAACTGACACACCTGGTATTTTTTCCCTGTGAGCCTCTGACATGAGTTCACGTTTAAATGAGTTACATTATATAAGTCTGCACAAGAATTCCTCCTTGTATCTTACTGCACTACTCTGTTTCTATTTTGTAAAATCTAAAAGAAAAAGAATTATTAAATTTCTTTTTGCAATTGTCATCAACACAATAAAGTGAAGGAGTTCTGAATTACTTGTTCTAAATTGGTATTTTTGAAACTAGGATCTACAGATTTGTTTTTAGAGGGTTGGGATTCGCTGAGAATTTTTTAAAGTTGTGTTATTTTCATAAACATATCTGGATTACTTGGACATCCACTTAATTCTGTAAGGCTATGATTTCAGTGACCACATCAGCTTCTATGCTTAAGATTACATTCATACTAAGTCTCCTAGAGGGACAGAGCTTAGTTTTCAATGCAGTATTTTTCAGACTGGGTTTCAAAGTCTGTTTTGGGGTTAAAGTTTGAGTAACACTGCTCTAGATTTTTAATACTTTCCAAAATTCTCCTCTAGACTTTATTTGGTGAATTTAAGAAATAAGTATTCAGTACCTACTATGTGCTAAGCACTGGAGATACCACAGTGAATGAAACCAGAACTTGTCCTTACAGAGCTTGTAATTCTGGCAGGAAAGATCAACAATTAATGAAGAAGTCTGTTCTTTGGTTGAAATAACTTAAGGAGTAGAACATTTAAAAAAACGTCATCTTTCCTCCTTGTCAACTGCTACTATGGATCAGAGAACTCATTATCATCATCTACATATTCTCAAAATGTTCTAAGAGCCTGAGGTCAATTTGATCTTATCTATTTGGGGACAGATAATTGATCCTCTTAAAAATTCTTCAGAGCAGCTCAATTTCCTTTTCTTGCTTTGGGTTATGTTTCTCATAGCTGGACAAAGATGCAATCCAACTAGAGATTTCCTGGTGATTTGAGAAACAATTTTATAGAGGCATTTACATCCAGTGAGGTTTTGATAGCACAACACTTTTTCTCTTTGATTGGGAAATGTCTACGGCCAAAAATTGAGTAAGCTAAAATAGTTACAATGCCTAAGGTGCAATTCTAAACTCAAGACAAGTTCATAGAGAGATGCTAATCAACACAAACTCCCCTCAAAATTGAACCTTAATGACCTTGAATAAACAGTGAATGAGATTCAGAGAACAGTGGCTACTACTAGCTACTACAATTGACCCTTTAACAATGCCAGGGTTAGAAGCATCAATGCCCAACGCAGTGGAAAATCGGACAATAACTTTTGACTCCCTAAAAACCTCAACTACACTCAGACCTTCGCCTTCACATTCGTGGATTCAACCAACCACGGATGGGAATGTAAAAACTCCATTTTCAATCGAGATTGGTTGAATCCACGAAGGAGAAACCCGGAAATATAGAGGGCTATTTATTTATGGAAAACAAAAACAAAACAAAACCAAAAAAGTGATTAAGTGAAGCCGCACAATTCAAATCTGTGTTGTTCAAGAGTCAACTATACTTTAATCCTGTGTATAAGCTACTATTTTAATGACATCTGTTTTAAACACGGGGGAGCGACATAAGACCCAAAGGTACATGTTATCAGGTAAACCTATTTAATTCTGTAATCGAGAAATGGGTGCCAAATTTCTTGAATAATAGTTAATAGGTTTGAAATACCTTAGTTTCTGGACTGAATTTTCTAACAATGTCCCCAGACGAACACTACTTGAGCCAAGACCTCTGGAACTTTGGAGCAATCTCCTCCAGTGTGATTATGATTGTTCTTACTGGGTTTTTGGTCCCCAAGGAGCTCTGAAAAAAATGCCTTCCCTACCAGAAAAGAAATACACAGATACTATGACTATGAACAAGAAGTAGTTTGGTGAAAACTGGGAGAAAGAATCCCACCAGAATCCTTTAGTAGACACTGTGGTGAGGGAACTGTCCTGTCTAAAACACAACTCCGCATCTGTTTACAATACAAATTTGAAAGCCTAGACTGAGTAGAAAGAGCAAAACGATAAGCCGGCTGGTGGTAAAATTTCTCGCCCAAATTAAGCCTCTGTATTTAAACGTTCAGATACACAGGATAGCCAGATGCACACAGAGAGCTTTGCTTCTCACCACATCCGGCACAATAAAGCAGGGAAAAAGTAGCTTTCATGAAGGAGCTTAGACGGAAATATACTTCAAACCAATCAAACTCTGGAGGCATCGACACTCCAAATTCCAGACCAACTCTCAACCAAGCTAACTCCACGATAACAATGCACGATCTAGCTCCAATCAAGCATTTCCAATTCTCCAAAGCATCTCCAGTCTTACTCGTCCTTCAGAGCTCAAGTTAGAAGCAAGGCGACTGACACAAAGGCCAGTCGTCCGAAGGCTTTTTGTGTGGCTCTGCCACTGCACTCACTTGAAAATTCCTAAACTGGGGACCCACTGGCCCCCTCTGCTACCCGTCCTCGACCCCGCCCCGGACGGTAAGCCTCGGCCTGGGCGCCCCTCTGCCTGGAACAAAGCGAGGCCCGGGCGGTGGGGAGAGACGCGCCCGGGCTCGGGGACGCCCACGCGCACAAGGAGAAACCACCAACTTCAGAGCGCAGGAACGTCTTCCATTGGCAAGAAAGAGGGGCGGCGGCAGGCACGCCCAACTTCAAACTCAGGAAACCTACGGGCTGGCGGCCATCTGGAAAAAAACCCTTTCCCAGGGAGAGAAGAAAAAGGCGGAGAGATGCGAGTCGCCCACAGGGCCACGGAGGAAGCCCAGGGCTCGGACCGGCCCCGCCCCCGAGGCCCGCTCCCTGCCTCCTCTCTGCCTCGGGTTCGCAGCCCCGGGCCGAGCGGCCGGTTACCTTGATGCGCTCCCGGCACTGGGACGGGGTCCGCTCGTAGCCCAGCTCGGCCAGGGCCCGGGACACGCGTTCGTACATTGCCGGCCCGGGGGCCTTGCTGCCGAACACCGTGCCAGCTCCCTCCAGCTGCTGGTACCGCGCCTCCACCAGCCGCTCGTTGCCCCACACTGCGATGAGTGCATTGGTTTCGGCCGGCGTCCACGACATGCCGCGGCAGGCGGCGGCGGGGGCTCCCCAGGACGAGGCGGCGCTGCGGCCCCCCAGCCCGAGACCCCCGGACGCCGCTGCCCCCGAGCCCGCCGCACTGCCCGGCCCGAGCGGGGAGGCGCCCCGAGGTGTGGAAGGGTCAGACAGCGAAGGGTTCCCGTCGCTCAGACCACCGGGAGAGGCTGGGGAGAGCACCTCCATTTTCGGGATTTTGAGCGGCGAGTTGGCGGGCCGCTCGGAGCCACAGGGCGCAGCCATCTTCCTAGCGGCCGCCACTGCACCGCCCGGAAGTGACGCGTCCGCGCTTCCGGCCGCCGTGGTCTCCGCGGTCGCGCGGTTTGGCTCCTGGGCTATCGGGCTCAGGCTGTCGGATCCCTGCGGCCTCTCTCCGCGCGCCCGTCCGCGTCTCCCGTTTCTCTCCCGGGGCGACGTCCGGGGAGGGGGCGCGCCGGAACCCCGCGCGGAGATGGGCGGGGGCATGAGGGTTCCTCTGTGCAGACAGAGCAGAGCCACCCCACTTCCTCTCCAGTCTCAGCCCCTGGGAGGGAGGGCGCTGCGCGGGGCCGCGGTTAAGGGGGACTGGACCATCGCGCTCGTCTCTGCCTCTCTCGCCCGTGCCTCCCCCCAGCCTGGCCGGGGCGTAGGGCGGACGTCTAGGTGGAGAGTCTACGGAGGTCTATGCAGGGAGGCGCCAGGGCTGGAGCGCGAGCATCAGTTGGGGAGGCTTTAAAAAGCAGGTGCCCTGTAGCTTCTCAAGAAACCCTAACGCTTTATTTAAAGAACAGCAACTCTGATTCCAATTATGACAGATTTTCCAGTCAGTCTGGGTGGGTGTGACTGTTCGTAAAAGAATTAGATGTCCTATTGCGTTTGTACAGTTTGTCTATAGCTTACATATGTTCGAATTCCGGAGTCCAGCAGAAAAGTTGATTTTTCAATACCAGTCTCTATTCTCCCTGATTTGGAAGTTGAATTATTTTCCCACTTTTTCATACTCTTCAGTGTAAGGAGAGTAAAAAGAAGACCTGGATTATGACACCTCTCGTGACCTCTGGTAATTAGTGTATTAATCGCTCCAGAACCCTCCTTAAAGTGCTGCAACTTAATGAACATGAGCACACCAAATCCAATACATAGCTGTAAGACATTTCAAGCCCAAAATCTAATCGTTTATCTTGGACCTTTAACTTAAAAACCTCAGTGGGTTATTTTTTTTTTTCAAATTTGAATAAGCTATGCAACACTTTTTAAAATAGCAAACATGCGAGGTTAAAAAAAATGGAGCTGAGATCAGCTATATTTTTAACTCTGGTGGTTGTTGGAAAGCCAAAAGAATAAGCAATAGGGATGAAGTGGAGGAGTTGATTATCTTCATATGTCAAATTAAAATTCCACCATAGATTCTAAGCTACCAGTATGAAGAAGCATAAAGAAGTTCCAGACAAAAAGATACAGTCTAGCATCTTGGTAAAGAATAGGGATTCGAGTTAGAATGCCAGGCTTCAAATTCCAGTTCTGTGATCTCAGCCAACATAACCAACCTCTCAGTACCTTGGTTTCTTCATCTATAGATGAGGACCTCCCAGCATTCTTGTGAGAATTAAATGAGTTAATAATATAGATTAAGTCCTTAGGATGGTGCCTGGTTCACAGTTAACATTGTGTGAGCATTAGCTATTACCTCACTTTGCCTATGCTCTAGTTAATAGAATCTTCTCTTTGTCACTTTCTGGCCACCACTGGTTTTCAGTGTTCTCATTTTCAGTTCTCTTAAGAGCTCTAATGGAATCTCAAACACCCTTCAAAGCAAATTCACTCAAGTTTTTTAACGTCATATATAGTGTGTATGAAAGAGTCATGCCTAAGTCATACACTAAATCAGAGATTCCAAAGAGTTTTAAAATCACCACTTATCCTGCTTTTCTTTCCCCACAAACCTAACAACTTCTCCCTTCTGTTGTTAATTCTGGGTGATTCTCAAATCAACTCTGACTGGTGTGTGAACCCTTCTTAGATAAAGTGAGTTGACTGAGAAGTCTCCCCACAAACTTATTTTTCTAAACATTATTTCTATATACCCCCCTTTATTCTCACACCCATCAGTCTACTCAATGAAAAAAAGTTGTATCAAGAAGAAAATTTCCAGTAACATCCTAAAGTTAAAACTAAGTCCATTATGTAGAAGTTATTAATATGTATTACATATTATAGAGGCATGATATAGACAGCCAGGATCATGTGTTTATCATGTTGGCTTACCATGGCCGATCCTGGATTCCAGGGTTCTGTGATGTGCTTGTTTAAGACTCCATTGTTCCATCAGAATTTGTGGAACGGCTACCGTGTTTGAAGTAATATGCTATACCTTTTATTGTAGATCTAAATGATAGTCTTAAGTTGATAAAAACATTTGAGAGAGAATGTATGGAAAGTCTCAAAAATAAAATAATGCGCAAAAGGGTACAGAACAATACACACTATGCTATAGTGTGTATTGTTCTGTACCCTTTTTACAGATAGTTCTACCTATAAACTATCAGCTATGTTTTTACAGATAGTTCTACCTGTAAACTATCAGCTATGCCTTTTAATAGTATCATCCCGTCATCCATATCCTCCACAGTCTGTATCAAGTGTTTGTTTTCCCAGCTTTTTTATGAAACTCTTCCTAAAAGAAGTCCTCCATCTAATACCCACTCACACAACTTTGCACTTCATATTAATGTTTTCTGTTTTAAAAGCTAATTCTGTTGCATATTTTCTTGCTGTGTTTTATGACTCTCATCATGTTTGTTGCTTTGTCTGTTTTTCTTGGCATTCCACATCAAGTCCTGTTATCTTTACCTCTAAAATGCTTCCTAAATCTGACTATGTCTCAACCCTCATCCAAGCCTCCATCATGTCTTTACTGGACAACTGGACTTCCTGCTTGCACACTTGCCTGCCTACACAGTAGCCAAAGTGAACTTGGTTTTTAGAAAATGTTTCCTTATGAAATGTATATAGAGGAATACATAAAACACATGTACAACTACTACATGAATTATTGTAAAGCAAATACTACGTAACTACCGTCCAGGTCAAGAAGTAGAATACAGCCAGCTCTAGATGCCCTGCCCCACAACCTTGTCCCAGTGTTAACCCTTATCTCCCTTATACAGATAACCACTGTCCTGACTTGCCTCTCTTTACAATTTTTTTACTTTTTTTAATGCATCAATCAAAGTTTTCTTTGGTTTTGAATATTTCGTAGATGAAATATATTCTGTGTCTGGCTCATTTCATTCAATATTATGTTTTTAATTAAGATTCATCTATATGAGGCTGTAGTTTATTCATTTTGTTGCTGTAACATTCTCTATTTTATGAATATATCACATTTCATTTATCCACCCTACTGTTGAATTTTGGGGTTGTCTCTAATTTAGGATATTATGAGTAATGCTGCTATAAACATTCCCATACATGTCTCCCAGTGCATATGTGCAAGTATTTCTGAGAAGTGTACACCTTCCTCCCTCCCTCTGTCTCTCCCTTTTCTTCTTCCTTCTATCCATGTGGATACCCAATTATGCCAACTCTGTTTACTGAAGAGACCGTTCTTTCCCTCCCTCTTTGGCAGTGCCATCTTTGACATAAATCAATGTCCAGATGTGCATTGGTCTGTTTTGGAGCTCTTCTATTACATTGGTCTCTTTGTCTATTCGTTTTCCTACTTGTGTTCCTTGTGGCACTATCACACTTCCTAATAATGTGTCACACTGGATTGATGATGTCTCATGTCAACTAGGGAAAGTCTCATATCTTCCTCCTCTTCCTTTTCTTTCTCCTCCTCCTCCTCCAGAGTCGAATGGCTTTCGACTCTGGGACCACTACTGAGCAGATTGGACTCGCTTGTTCTCACTCCTCACTCCACTTCCTCTGCGACCATGTCTGACAAACCCAATATAGTTGGGATGGAGAAATTCAATAAGTCAAAATTGAAGAAGACAGAAACGCGAGAGAAAAATCCACTGTTATCAAAAGAAATTATTGAACAGGAGAAGCTAGCGGGTGAATCGTAATGAGGCACGCACCGCCAATGTGCACTGTCCATTCCACAAGCATTACCTTCTTATTTTACTTCTTTTAGCGGTTTAACTTTGTAAGATGCAAAGAGGTTGGATCAAGTTTAAATGATTGTGCTGCCTGCTTTTCACATCCAAGTACTACTGACGACGAAGGCTGCACCTGCCTTTCCCACCTGCCTGTCTGGCTGGCAGGGAAGGAGAAGAACTTGTATGTTGGAGAAGGCAGACCCTGGGTGCGACAATGAAATCTAGAGTAAAACCAAGCTGGCCCAAGATGTCCCGCAGGCTGTAAGATGCAGTTTAATTGGAATGCCATTTTTTTGTTGTTGTTGTGCAAATGATTTTAATTATTGGAATGCACAGTTTTTTAAATATGCAAATAAATAGTTTTAAAACCTGAAAAAAAAAAAAAGAATGACTTGCTATTCTTGATCCTTCACATTTCTATATACATTTTAAAATTAGCTTGTCGAATTCTACAGAAAAAGCTGTGGGAACTTTGGCATTGTATCGAATCGGACCAATTTGAGAAAAACTGACATCTTTATAATAATCGGTCTTATAATACTTGAATATGATATATCCCTTCATTTAGTATTTCACTTCAATAAAGTTTTATAGTTTTCTGCATTAAATTCTTACACATTTTTTGTTGAATTTATTCTTAGGTAGTTGGTACAGTTTAATACTTGTAAATGATATAATTTTATTTTCTAATTATTTTTACTGCTACAGTAGCATTTTCACTTTCTGTGGTTTCAGTTACCATGGTCAATCAACCACAGTCTGAAAATATTAAATGGAACATTCCAGAAATAATTCATAAGTTTTAAATTGTACAACATTCTGAGTAGCCTAATAAACTCTCACAGTATCCCACTCTGTCCTGCCCAGGGCATGACTCATCCTTGTGTCCGGTGTCTCCATGCTGTAGAAGCTCCCCACGGGTTAGTCACGTAGAAGCCCTCTGAGTTAGCAGATCAACTGTCTGTCATGGTATCTAAGTACTTGTGTTCAGGTCACCCTTATTTTCCTTAATAATAGCCCCAAAGCTCAAGAATAGTGATGCTGGCAATTTAAATATGACAAAGAGAGGCTGTAAAGTGCTGCTTTTAAACAAAAAAGTGAAAGTTCTTGAAAGAAAAAATCGTATGCTCAGGTCAAAGATCTACAGTACGAATGAATCTTCTACCTATGAAATAGTGAAGAATGAAAAAAATTCGTGCTAATTTGGCTGTAGCACCTCAAACTGCAAAAGGTATGGCCACAGTGCATGATGCATGCATAGTTAAGACGGAAAAAATATTAAATTTGTGGGAAACATAAACATAAAACATGTTCTGATCAATGGCAATGTGTTGCGCCAGAAAGCATTGAGCCTATAAGATTTCAGCAAGGGATTGGTGAAACAAATGGCACCACACCATTTACCGCAAGTGAGGGATGATTACAGTAAGACTTATTTGGGGGTGGCATATTTGTATAACTTTTATTACAGCATATTGTTATAATTGTTTTATTAGTTATTGTTGTTAATCTCTTACTGTGCCTAGTTTATGCATTAAACTTCATAGGTATCTACGTATAGGAAAAAACATAGTATTTACAGGGTTTGGTACTATCCATGGTTTCAAGCGTCCACTGGGGTCTTGGCATGTATGGCACATATTGGCATGTGCGTACATTATCTGACACTCTTCCAATAAGAAATTGAGTCTGTGTTCGTTCCCCGTGGACTTGGGTAAATCTTTGTGACTATATCAGTGAATCAAATGTTGAAATAACACTGACTTTCCAGGCTAGGTTTCCTGAAGTTTCTCTTGTGATACTTATTCTGAAAGCCTTCAGATTCCATGTAAGAAGTTAGGCTACCTTATATCTACACAGAGAGATGAAAGAGACAGAGACAGAGACACACAGACAGAGACAGAGAGAGAGCACCAAGGAGCCAGGGATGCTCCTTTCAGCCTCCAGTGGTTTGTCTTGCTAGTCCAAGTTCTAGATGTGAATGAAGAAGCTTTGAGATCACCCCAATCCCAGCCACCACCTGACTGCAACCACATGAGAGACTTAGCAAGAGCTCTTAGCTAACCCCAGGTACCTCCAGAATTATGAGTAAAATAAATGTTGTTCTATGCCATTAACTTTTATACAGCAATGGGTAATTGGAACAGTGATCTACAATCCTTTTCTACCTACTGCACCAATCTCGACTCTCACCGTAAATACACTCTAGCCACACTAGCTTTGTATCTGTCTTTTCAAACAAGACACACTTTTTTCTGTTTGGGGGCCTTTGGCTTTGAATATCCTTACCTGAGAACATTCTTATCTTAGCTCTTCAAGTGATAGCCTCCTCCTCATAATTCATCTCCTCAAATGTCACCTCCCTTTAGAGAAACCTTTACTGCCTACTACATTACTATTTTATTTTGTTGACACACATTTTCTGAAATCATTTGTTTATGCATGTTACCTTTTCTTTCATGTGTTTATTGTCTTCCATCCCCCTCTAGAATGTAAACTATTTGAACCCAAGAATTTTGTCCATTTTGTTCACTTTTAATAGATCCAGCACTTAAAATAGTGCCAAATAGGCTTTCACCATTGACCAAGATGGAATAACATGGACTGGATATACCCACCTATCTTTAATAACTAGAAAACCAGAAAAAGTATATGAAACAATGGTTTTCAACACATAGGGCATCAGACAATGAAGGACAGTGAACCCTGAGAGATGGAATGTTAAGTGATTGTGTAATGGTTTCACAGGTATATGCATATGTTATAGATTATGAGATTGTACACTTTAAATATGTACAGGTCATTGTTAATTATAGCTCAATAAAGCTGTTATAAAAAAAAGTTCCAGGCGAATAGTAGGCATTCAATAAACACTTATGGACTGGCCATTGACTTTCTTGGACTGTGATTTCTTAGTAGTTAGGGATTGATTTTCTATACACATTTATGTAATACCCAGCAAAGTACTGTATCAGAACAAGTATTCAAATGCTATTTTATAAGTATTATCACAAAACACTTATTACGTATCCATTAGATTAATGTCATTTAAGTGAGACAAAAGGTAATATATTTTTCCTGATGAAATGTCTAACTTCATTAGCAATTGAAAAAATACAAATTAAAATAATGAAAAATTATTTTTAACCTTTCGATTTGCAAATAGTTTTAAATGATAGCATAAGCATGAGTTATTTTTAGATTCAGAGGGAAAAAGACAGCTACTTCCATTTCTAAAGCATTTTATAGTACCGAGTTGACAAGAGGTTGGGGAAATAGGTGCTCTCTCCTACAGTGGTTATAAGGATGTAAACTGGGAGAAAATTTCTGCGGAACAATTTTAACAAATAGCCAAAGCTTCAAAAACATAAGAACCACTTGATTCAGCTATTCTCTTTCTAGCAATGCATATCAAGAAAATAAGATTGCACACAAAGATTTAGTTACAAGATTGTTCACCTCTACGTTGTGTAGAATACCAACAATTAGAATGAACCTATAAAGCCAGAAGTAAGAGACTGGTTAAGTGAACACTGCTACATTCATTCCATGAAATACCCTGACAGGAAAAGTGATGTAGTAAATGAATTAACTTAGAGAGATGTTCACAATATTTTTGTCAATCATGAACAGTAGGCTTGTTAAGAGAATGAAACTATAAGCCACAGATTGATAAAAAAACATTTGCGAAACACATATCTGATAAAGGAATTGTATCTAAAATATAGAATGGACACTTAAAACAACAAAAAACCAAGCAACCCAATTATAAAATGGGCAAAAGATCTGAACAGAACCTCAGCAAAGAAGACATATAGTTGGAAAATATGCATATGAAAAGATGCTCAACGTCATATGTCATTGGGGAATTGCAAAGTGAAACAACGAATACCTCTACACACCTATTAGATTGGCTAAAATCCCAAACAGAGACAATGCTAAATGCTGACAAGGATATGGAGCAATAGGAACTCTCATTCATTGTTGGTGGAAATGCAAAATGGTACAGCCACTTACAAACCTAAATGTAGTCTTACCATACTATCCAGCAATCATGCTTATGCCCATACAAAAACCTGCACATGAAGGCTTATAACAGCTTTATTCATAACTGCCTCAAACAAGAAGTAACCAGGAAGTCCTTCAACAGCTGAATGGAAAAACAAACTGTGGTACATCTACATGATGGAATATTATTCAACGAATAAAGGAAATGAGATATCGAGCCATGAAAAAACACAGGAAAATGCACATTGCTAAGTGAGAGATTCCAGTCTGAAAAGGCTATATACTGTACAGTTCTAACTGATGATTTGGAAAAGGCAAAACTATGAAGACAAAAAAGATTAGTGATCGCCAGAGGCTTGGCGGGAAAGGAGGAAGGGATGGAGAACAGGGGATTTTTGGGTCAGTGAAACTATTCTGTATGATACTGACATACACACATGGTATGTGACATTATGCATTTGTCAAAGCCTATATAACTCTACAACAAAGAGCTAGCACAAATGTAAACTAAACTATGGACTTTAGTTAATAATAATGTATCAATACTAGTTCATCAGTGTAACAAAGGTACCACAGGAAAGCAAAATGTTAATAATAGGGGAAACTGCGTGTGGAGGGTGGAACTCTGTACTTTCTGCTCAATTTTTCTGTAAACCTAAAACTGCTCTAAAAAAAAAGTTTATTAATAATTTTTTTTTACAAATAGGCCTACATATATTTATTAATTTTTTACAAGGTTGAAATAATATGCGACAGGTGTTAATACTGGTTATAACTGATGCTGGTTTTAATTTTTGTTGTTTATCTTCATTTTCTTACCAAGAAAGGATGGCTTTGTGATATTTAAAAGAATAAAGAATCAGTTATTTAAAAAAGAGGTGTTGGAAGAAATAATGCAATAATGTTTTCTCTCTCCCATTGCTGCAGCACCTGTGGGACACTGTAACACTAAAGGTAGTCATACCTCACAGGAAAGTGTGAAGCATAAATAAGATAACGACGAAGTGCAATTCGCATGGAGCCTGGTACATATCAAACATTTAATAAAAGATAGCGGTTCCTATTTCCTCTCATCTGCACACTGCTAAGGAAGGTCTCCCTTCAGTACTAATCTCATCCTGCCCTTTACCTGTTTAAGTCACCCACCACAAGAAGCCCAGGAATCCCAGGACATCCTAAATGCCTTGGAATTTAATGCCCATGGGGCCTCTATAAATTCTCTTCTCCAATTCTATTACCCAGTCCTCCAAATGCCTGTGTCCTCTGGTGTTTGTGATTGGTGATCAGAAAACCTCCCTTTGTCTGCAATCTCTTCTCTGACCATTCTATACACCTTTTTGCTCTAGCTCAGCTTTAACTGTTCTCGGGTCTCCCTTCAGCCCCTGCAAATGAGGGCTATTGTCTCTCAACTCACGTCTTTCTTTCTCTCTTTATAGTACTCATTGGCAAAATCGTAATTCTGTTTAAATCTGTCTGCCTACTGCACACCTGTACTGTGTAATTGCTGGTGGTTGGAGAAAAGCACAAAACCAGGCTAACTGGTCTGCCTTGCAATTAAAAGGTGATCGCTGACCTCAGGTGGTCCCTTGATATGGTTCAGCAATCATTTCATTTCTCTCATTCATTCTCTCATTCTCCTGTATGACTGTTTTATGCCTTCGTTGGTCTCATACTAAATTGTGAGGAAAGGATCCAACTTTTCTTTTTTTTCTTTTTCTTTTTGCATCCGGATATCCAGTTGTCCACGCACTATTTGTAGGAAAGTCTATCCTTTCCCAATTGAATTGTCTTGTCCTCCTTGTCAAATATCAATTGCTTACAAATGTGAGAGTTTATTTCTAGACTCTCAGTTCTCTTCCATTGATCTATATGTCTGTCACTATGCCATTATCACACTGTCTTCATTCCTGTAGCATTACAATTAGTTCTGAAATTGTGAAGAGCGAGTTCTCCAACTTTATTCTCATTTGATTGTTTTGGCTCTTCTGGGTCCCTTTTCCATATGAATTTTAGCATCAGCTTGTTAAGTTGTGCACACACACACAAAAAAGCCAGCTAGGATTTTGATAGGGATATCATTAAATCTATAGATCAATTTGGGGACAATTGCCAACTTAACAATATTATATCTTCCAAACAATGAACATAGATTATTTTCTATTTATTGAGGTCTTCTTTAATTCCTTTTGAGAATTTTTATGGTTTTCAAAATATACATTTTATACCTCTTTTGTTAAATATTTTACTAGATATTCTATTCTTTTTAATGTTACTCTAAAATTATTTTTTAAATTTCATTTTCAGATTGTTTATTACTAGTGTCTAGAAATACTACTGATGTATGTAACTGATCTTGTAGCATGCAACCTTGTTGAACTTGTTTATTAGTCCTGATAATTTTTTAGTGAATTCTTTATGATTTTTGGTATACAAGAGCATGTAATCGAAAATCAGAGATCGTCCTTTTAATCTGGATGACTTTTACTTCCCTAAGTACCCTGGCCAGAACCTCCAGTAAATTGTTAAACAGAAATGGCAAGGATGTATATCCTTGTCTTATTTCTGATCTTAGGGGCAAAGCATTCAGTCTTTCACCATTTAGGATGGTGTTAGCTGTGAGTGTTTTGTAGATATCCTTTATCAGGTCAAAGAAATTCTCTACAGTTCCTAGTTTGTTGCGTATCTTTATCGTGAAAGGATATTGGAGTGTTGGATTTTGTCAAATGCTTATTCAGCCTTTATTGAAATGATCATGTGATTGTTGTCCTTCTATTGATATATCGAGTTATAATAATTGGCTTTCAGATTTATTTAAACAACTTTGCACTTTTTGGGACAAATCCCACATTGTTATGATGTATAATCTCTTCTATGTGTTGCTGGATTCGGTTTATTAGTTTCGTGGGGGTTTTTTGTTTTTTTGATTTTTTTTTTTGGATTTTTACATCGATATTCACACTCAACTATTAGGCTCTACTAATTGCCAGCTGACTGCTCTACTGTTTTGGACAATGACATGGGGCACAAATTACTCCACAGTCTGAATTAGTTAAATCTCATCCTCTCTGCAGGGTAGTTTCTGAGGTCAGTCTATGAGATTCATCCTGCTCCTAGGAGGGCTGGTCTTAGCTGTCTCTTCCCCTGGTTCTCTCTGGTAAATTCGGAGGTCTACAGGTCAGTTTATTATCCTCATGGAGCTACCAGCCTCCTTTTAATTGCTCAGCACAAAAATCTCCAGCGTGTTCAAGAGTGCTCTTAGGTTTGAACTTCCCCATCCTCTGTTCCAAATAAACTCAGTTCCCTTGGGGGAAAGCGTTGGCCTTCTCTGTTCTGCTGGCCTACCTTTCCCCCTGGGCAAATTCTCTGCACTATTACTTCAGAGCTGGTAGCAGGGATAGGGGTTCACTGTCTTAGAGTGACCTGCCTCTGCAGGGCACTGGGTGGGGATAGGAAGCCTCTGGTCTTTTTGGCTGGCCTCTTGCCAAGTAGAATCTATGCACTGTGAGTGAACTGGGCTGAGGGCAATTGGGCCCCAGTATTCTAGCCTGTCATGCCTGGATAGAGCCTCTGACCTACGAATGGGGGGGCTAGTGAAAAAAGAGAGGTCTCTACCTCTCAGCAGCACTTCTTTGGAATTTAACCTTTACAACGCACAGTTTGAAAGTATGAGAAATGCTGGCGGCCTGCCCTGCACAGAGAGATAACATAGCCCTTGACCGGGTGCTGGTGAGAAGGAAGCCCTGTCTTCATGGCCATGCTGCCCAGAGCAGTTTTATCATGCAGATTGCTGGGAGAGCAGGCCAGAGAGGGAATGGGTGTGACTTAAGTGCCGCAAACCTATGTGTTCAAAACAAGATTTAGTACGTTCTTGAATAAATATTTCTCCATTTGCTGTATGCCCTTAGGACAATTTACAGGTACTTAAAAGTTGTTTTTTAAAAACTAGTGTTTATCAATTAGGGTTGCTTCACTGGCAAAAGAGTCTTCAGAACTTCTCACACTGCCCATTAATAGACAATTGGATAGAGAAGTTTTGGTATATATAACGGAATAATACTAGGCCATAAAAAATGAACTCTTACTATTTGCAACAACATGGATGGACCTAGAGGGTATAATGCTAAAGCGAATAAGTCAGAAAAAGACACATACCGTATAATTTCATTTATATGTGGAATCTAAGGAACAAAATAAACAAACAAAACAAAAACAGACTCAAAGATAAAGAGAACAAATTGGTGATTGCCAGATGGGAGGGGGGACTAGGGGGCTGGAAGAAAAAGGTGAAGGGGTTAAGAAGTACAAATTGGTAGTTACAAAATAGGCACAGGGAATATAGCCAATAATATTGTAATGACTATGTATAGTGCCAGGTGGGTACTAGACTAATAGGGGATCACTTTACAAATTATATAAATGCCTAAAGACTATGCTGTACGCCTGAGACTAGTATACAATAACACTGAACATCAACTCTAATAGAAAAATAAAAATTAAACAAATTTTTAAAAAGAAAAGAAAAGAAAGCTGCAGTGTAGACCTCAAGATTCCGCTGCATGGGCCATGCCTGCCACAGTTAACGTCCCCAGAGGCAGGTCTTAACCAATGATGGAGGAAGAGTCGGTGGGTAAATGTTCCAATTTTCTCACTCACTTGGGGTAACCCTGAGGTATGTCCTACACCAGTTCCCAGGGTTCTCTGATGGGATTAAACCTCAGTTACAACTCACTCTTTGTTGGCTTTCTTCCTTTCATTCCCGCTCATAGACGTGAACACAATTTAATTTATTGATGGTCATTAACGACCTAGAACCAAGGCACAACCTTCCAGGTAAACGTTTAACTTTGGAGCATTAGTAGAAGATGACTCACTAATTTTTTTCTTCCCTTCTATGCACACTGTCCCAGCCGGTTGGTAGCTTTTAAGATCATATACTCAGACACAGGTACAAATAAATTCACATATATTATTTGCAACGTGTGATGGTTTACATTAGGGCTTCCTAGTACAAATGGAGTTGTTAATTTTGCATCTCAAATTAGTTCCTGCTAATCCAGCAACTAAAGCAAACTGTTTTGTGAAAAACATTTCCAAGCATGACCTGGTAATTGGTTTAATGGATTTTCAATGAAGGGTGAAGTACCATGCTACGTGTGCCCTGCAGGTATTCCATAAATATGTTTTGATTGACTGTTAACAATCTACATAGGAAAAAACCTAAATAGGTACTATCTCAATTGTCTTATTTTTCTCATAGTCTCTGTCTATGGTGCAGATATCTATAAACACTTAAGGTAAACAAGGGGGCTGCTGTAGTAGAGGAGAATTACCTAACGAAGCACTCTGGGCTAGGGAGTTTTACCTAGTTTAAGATCGTTGGTGTGTACCTGGGATCTGCCCACCCCTACATGAGTGAGGAAGGAGGCCTCATGCTGATCAGCTGAGAGAAATAGTGACCCCATAGGCTAAAAGGGTAATGTCCCACCTATGTCAGAGAACCTGGTATTGGTACAGACAATTCCCTGTTTTCTGTGTGAGGTATAGATAGATCTGCTCTGACCTTGGCATTGCTGTGGATACCACTACATTGTCCATATCTGTTGTATATACACCAGAGATAAGAAAGGTGTGTAAAACAGACATCTTTACTTATTTTTCTCCCAAAACATTCATTGAGCCCTCCTATTATTTTTATGTATATATATGTATGTATGTATGTATGTATATTGCTATACATGTGTAGCTCTTGCTATTGTATTGTATGTATGATTTAGATTTTGTTATATGTTGAATATCATCTGAGGGTCGTGATCACTTGGGGGCATATATGCCCATTAGATTGCAAACTGGAATTTAGTAAGAACTGTGCCTGAATGGATTCGAAAGTTAGAATAAAGGTTTTGTTTTTACTTTGAGGAAAGTTCCGTATGGGCAACAGAACAAAGAACTCTTGAGCGGTAGAAAACAAGAGGGTGCCTGCAGACACGTGCTGGAGAAAGAGGCCAGGTAACATGCGGGTAAAGTGGCTCAGGGCTGCCACGTGTTCCTGTGGAACCAGAAACCTCTGGTTTGAAGTTACATTCTTTGGATTTTTCTAGTTAAGTAAGCAGAAAAAAATCCTTTATTTCTATCAAATTAAAAAGTACAAATAATCTTCGAGCAAGATAATCAAAATAATAACACAATTAACAGTTAGGAGAGCATTTATACATCAGCTTTGGCTACTTTGAATTAAGCACATACGCCAAAATCAAGAAGGCTGACAACTTTCACACTGAGGAAAAGCAGTGACTCATAGTAAACACACGACTTCTGGGAAAGAGGAGCTGACATTTCACAGGGCAGTAAACCAAAGAGAAAAGTTGTCATTAGGTTAGAGAACTGATAGGAGCTTTGAGAGGCATCACAGTGAAATGTCATTGTAAGTCAATAATTTCCTCAGAGATCTGCTTATCTCAAAAACAAGAAAATGTAAAAATCAGCAGCACAAATTCTCATAAAACTAGAAAAGTCCTCTAAGGCCTGACACCTCGGAGCTTACGTAAAGACTGAGTTTTCATTTTTCTTCTCTTTACTCTTCTCTAAATTAAATACAAATCAGTTTTTTGTTTGTTTATTACATTTCTGACTTTATAACTGAAGCTTTAAAGTGAAGAAGAGAGAGATTTAATAAAATGGAGTTAGACACAAACGAACCGCAGGGAGAATCTCCTAGGCGTGCTGCTCCTTTGAAGTTTTAAACAAGAAATCTTTTATTTCAAGAATGACACTGCGCTTACTGGAATAGCCTAATTATCACCGAGGAAGGAAGGTACATCCGTGCCATATGCCATACAAGTGTTACCATCTCTCTGTATCTCTTTCTCTCTTACACACACACTCTAATCAAGTTGGGGAATTCTCTGAAAAATACAGATAATGACATTTATTTTGGCAAGAATTTGTGCAATTTGTTAAAAGAAAGATGTGGTATGGCATTTATAAACAATTGTAATTATAATTTGTCTCAACAGATGCAGGAAGCAGATTTTTCTTCATAGTTAAAATATGGCTTCGTGGTTTCCCGACATTTGGGTCTTGCAAACTGGACTGGGTCACTTATACACGGAAAGTGATGATAACTTATGATCAGACCACATTCTTGTATTAAAAGAAGTTTCTATTACTGGATTCTCCTTTTGAGACACCAAATAGACTAGAGAGTTACTAAAAATGGAGGGGACCTTACTGTGAACACAACTCTACCTTATGAGTTGTCTCTGGAAAAATCAACTGCAGCGAGAAAACACACTGTCTGTTAAATGAAAGGTAATAAATGAGATTCATCAGGTAGGTACAGCTGCCTCCCAAGATCCTGTAACCCAGCAGAGTACAGATGAGACATATGTCCTCTGTATATACAGTGTGCTACTACCACCAGGACCCAATGAGTGCCCATTTCCTGTTTCAGCATCAGAGCATCAAAAGCCAAGATTCCAGGTGGGAGCAATAACATTGTTTTACCTATTAATGAGAATGGAGAGCTCAGCCTAAAGAAAGGTACCAAAAATGCCCTTTTGAATTTTCTGATTAATTCCTATGGGTAACATGAAAACACAAGTTCATGTGAACAGTATTATTTCAGTTTTTAAGTACAAGGAGGCAAGACAATTGGAATATCTATTACCTAGAGTAATTGTTGAAGATTTAATTAGACAATGCATGCAATGCACTTAGCACGAAGTACCAAGAAACAATAACAACTACAAATGCCTTTACTGTAACACATTTGGAAATTTGTGGTCTTCATGATTGGAGCAAAGACCCCCCAGCAGGCTAGTAAACTGTTTAGACAAACAGCTAAAGTCAAATATTGAACTCAAGTCCCGGTGAGCTACATTTTATAAAAGCCCCATTTATGGGTTTGCACAGGTATCTTTCTAACATTATCCCATGTCGACAACATTTTAAGTGGCAGGAAAAGCTACAGAAACACCTCTCTCACCCATGGCTATTCTTACCCCTTCCTTTCCTTATCAAAGACGGGGGCACACCCTGGGTGAAGCTGAACTCATCTGAGCTTGGCTGCTGGAGGATGATGGGAAAGACCCTGGGAAAGGAGGATGAGACAGGAAGCCAGTCTCCCCTGGTTCTGCCAGAATTGTGCGTGCCAAGCAGTGCCGCTGCATCAGATGGTGGGCAAAGGTGTGAACCGGGCACTCAGTATCACGCTAATGTGTAATGTAATATCGAGAGATGGTATAAAGTCGAGTGTTATCTCGTGCTAGGTGCTCGATCACCACTGAGAATTCACCTGCCAGAACTTTAGGAAGGATTAGTTCATCATTAGGGCCTTGTTTGGGGGTGGGAGCAAGGGAGCGATTTCAGGATCTCAGGAAAGAAAAGTGAGTAGTATGGGGATAGCTCCCAGGAGCCCAGACCTATGTGTGAGCACCGTGGCTGAGGGGGGCTCAGGGAAAAGGTCCTTTCAGGGGCACGAAAACGTGGATAACAAAGGGTAGGTGAGGAACATGAGTTCACCTCCTCCACAGATTAGCCTGGACCCAAGCCAGCCTACTTTGACAGTCTTTCATTTTATTTATAAACTAGTAGTTATGGAGGAGAATCAGACTTTCCTCTTACAGCGGTCCCCAACCTTTTTTGCACCAGGGACCAGTGCTCCGATGAGGATCTGATGCCTGAGGATCTGAGGTGGAGCTGAGGCGGTGATGCTAGCACTGGGGAGTGACTACAAATACAAATGAAGCTTCGCTCCCACACCTGCCATTCACCTTCTGCTGTGTGGCCTGGTTCCTAACAGGCCATGAACCAGTACCGGTCCATGGCTTGGGGGTTGGGAACCCCTGCCATAGCAGCTTCCTTTGCTTAAGCAAAGGAGAAAAAAGAACAGTGTCATGCAAAGCTGAATGTCACCCTAGGGAACTCTGCTAATTTTTAATGTGAGACCACTGGTAAATGCAAGCAAAACCAAGCAGTCTTGAGCCCTGGGTCGCCTGGAACAGGATGCAGGCAGTTAACGTCCAGGAGTGAACTCAGGCTGCAGAATCAGAAAAACCTGGGTGGGAGTCTTGGCTACACTGTTTACTGGCCGCAGGAACCTGGGCAAGATGCTTCACATCTCCGGCCTTGCCTTCTTTCTTTTTCTTCTTCTTTTATTCAAGAACAGTTGAGTTTGTTTAACAGCAAGTTTGAAACTCTTACCTTAGGCACGAATACTACAGTAGTTTTATCAAGAATAGACAATTTCCTACACTGTCAAATATACAAACGTTCCTTTAGCACTTTCTTCAACACTGACCAACACGCAGAGTCAGTCCATGTTTGCTCTGATCTATCTACTGAATTAACCCAAGCTGATTCTTCAGAGACTCTGGTATCTCCGGTGGAGGAAGGTGAGGGAGCCTCAAGTGGACCTTCAAGGAGTCATAGAATGCCAATCGTGATGACACGGGAAAAGAGTCCCTTCCATACACCTTTAAATCCAAGTCTGGAGGACCTGAGAAGCACTGCCACCTTTCTCTTTACTCAACACAGATACCACAGAATCAGCAGGGTGAAAGACAATTGCACAGAAGACTCCAGCTATGTAACCTGCCACAAATGTTACAACCAGCTGCGCTACCTTTGAGCATTCACTTAGGGGTTTCGGAACCACAAATTTGCACGATGCTTCAACAGTATGTTCAAAGCAGGAGAACTTCATCATGCTGTATTATTGTATCTATCTCAACCAGAGAGAAGCAACCCCCTTGTAGAATGTTTTCATGCCTTCTTCCTTATGCATCTTGGGAGCTGCATCCCTCAGAGTGTTGGCATAACGTGGTTGGGTTTGAATTTGAACCTTAGCAGCTTCCATCAGAGCCAAAGCCATGTCAGCAAAAAATTCAGTACTGGTAGAGGCCGACAAACATGTGATGGGTGTTCTCCTCTCCAAGCATGTTGCTATACGAGACTTTGAAGGCTCATAAAAGCCAAACTTGAGGAGCCCCTGCAGAGAGTAGCCAATGAAAGTCGGAGCCATCCTTTAGCCAAACCACAAACACCATCCTCTTTAAGTGTAACTGAGAATCCAGTAAATATGCCCTTGTACTTTTGGGGGCCTACCTGCACATGGCATTTCACTAAATCCAGAGGAATGACAGCAGTGTGTATCAGACCACAACTTAAGACCCCACCAAAGCCAAACAGTGCTTAGAACTTCTTAGAGCCATATTCACAACTGTACTCTTCCAGGTTGCAGGAGCCCCAAGGCGGCCTGTGAGGCCATCCTACACCAGCTGCAGGTGAGGTGTGTTGAAGGGGTTCACCTGTATGAGGTGTGCCCTGCACAAGGATATCTTCTCCCTAAGATGGCAAACGCACTGATGCTCCTTGGGAAGGCTGCAGCTCACAAAGGCCAAATGTCCTCTGAGCCCTTAGATCTGTGTCTTGCATTTTTTTCTTCAAACGTGAGATTGTGCCTATCTCATAGCACACTTCAAAGATGAAATGAGATATGTGTAAAGGTCCTAAAACTGCCCATATCACTCAGTAGGTCTTCAATAAGTGGTAGCTATTTTATGTTATTAAACACAGCAAGGTTTTCTAGTTCTAAGTAAGTGGGAAGCCTGGCAGGATAATAGAAAGGAAAATGAATTTAGAGCTGGTCGAATCACAGATTGTGAGGACAGGTAGGAATCTTAGAGACCATCCAAACTACACAAACTACCGTGTGTGTGGCAGTAAAAGGAAAACCGAGAAAAGCTGTCCCTTGAATTTTACTTTTGTCAAAATATTTTCAAGAAAACTTTCATTTTTTACAAAATCATTGAAGGAAAATTAGAGTTTGTTAATCAGAAATAAATTTTGTAGGCCACTGAACATGAAACAAACATCGTCTTTCAAAAACCATGGAAAAGGTATTTGTCGTTTATTGGTGTCACCTAGCAAAGACCCCTCAGGTGCTGGGCAGTCTCAGAACTAGCAAACATTGTAGAGACATACTGAGTACCCCTTATGCTGGCTGTAACTGTCTATTTTGCTGAAAGGCAGAAGGGAGGGAAGGATGGAGAAGTCGAGTATGACATCAGGAATCAGGCCATTTCCCATTTCCTACACCTCTCTCTACATTGCAGTCACTCCCAAGAATAGGAAAGAATTCTCCCTGGGGATAATCATGATGTATGAAGAGGAAAATTTATTTTTAAGGCAACAGGAATAAATTTCATTGTCCTTCCCAGAGAAGAGCAAGAATTATACAAAGTGGCCACCAAATCCGGAAACTTAGCAAATCCTTAATAAATGGTTTATTGATATTCTATTATGATAAATGACAAAATAGTATTATCTATATCTCTAGATTTAATGGCCACCCTATAGAAAGAATCTTTGGAATAGAAAAAAATTTAAGATTTTGTTTTCTCATGATTGTAAAGCTGTCATACTTAGTCTAGGCATAGCTATTGCAGCATATTTTTTCAACCTCACAGATTTCATTCCCTTTACCAACTATTTATAATATGCTTGGGTCACTCACAGGAGAAAAATGCTATCAGCATCAACATTTAGCAGCATTTTCAAAACACATTTTTTTTTGTCTTGAATAAAAACTAAACTGTTATTTTAGTCCAGTAATTCTATATGGGCTTATTAGATCTATACATAAGATATTATTTTTTAACATTTATGTAGGTAATATATCTTACATTTTTGAGGATTTCCAAAAGTCTGAGGATTTTATTTGTTCACAATAAAAGAGAGGAGAAATGTCTACCCATGAAAGTCAGAACAGCACTTTAAGTAGACCCTCCACATAGCTCAATTCCTGGTGCATGAAGCGATTTGCCATCGTTCTCTGGCTCTTGGCTTTTAGAAAGGAATTTCAGAGGGATAAAATAAATTACTTAATAGCCTAGGAAGGGAGAAAACAGATGTAAAAAAAAAAAAAAAAAACCTCAGTCTAATAAAAATAGCAGACACCGAATCTGTTCATTCCAGGATGTCTGAAAAGGAGATATTCTATAGAGCATGGATGCAGAAGGTGTCACTTCTAACAGAAAAAAATGAATTGTGGACATAGTCACTCAAAGTCAGAGAAATGATCACTGAGACCAATTGGTTTCAATCCCAGTGTCACCAAGGGACACATACCAGAGAATGTGAGACAAAGCCCGGGCTACAGCTGTTGGCATTTTTAGGCTTACCGGTGCTATTTCAACAGCCTTTAGGAGACGGAGAGAACCAGAGACTATCATGTGTAAAAAGGCTACTATGGCAACGACATGACTGTCAAAAATTAGCTAGAGCTTGGGTCATACACCTTTTGAAAATCCAGCCTGTACTTGCTTTCTCGTGAAGGCCCTGAGACATGTGCAGAGACATCTTAAACACATGTAGGTAATTTTTGAAAGGCACAAAAGAGCCTCTTCATTAACTCTTTCTATCCATTTCCTATCAGTTCACCATGTAAACTAGAAAAGATGCTGCAAGCCAACTCAGCTTCTAATTGGAAAACAGCACCAATACTAGACATACAATTGAAAGAATGATCACATCTTCCTGGTTCTTCCCCTGGGCAGGCTCAGTATGCTTGTTTGGACTGAATAGGTGTGATTTTGTTCAATAAAAGCATGTTAACATAGGGCCAGATTTGTTAGTCTTCATTCCGGAAAGTTGGTAGAGCATTCCTCGGCTCTTTAATAGTTCAATGTCTGTCTTTGCGACATCCTTGTACTGTCTTAGCCTGGCAGCAACTGCTTCAGGTTTATCATCCTCCTGCTGAACTAACAGTACACCAGTGATGTCATCAATCCCGTACATAAGAGGTGGATTAAAGTCCAGGTTATACATCCTCCCACTAGGAGGGCGGATCCAATGTGGGCTGGGATGATTCCTTCCAGGGCTTCAGCCTGAACTATTGTCTTAGGAAAAACCATCTAGCAGCCAGTGCTGATCCTGTGTACTCTCCAGCTCAGACATTATTAGGTGTGTGCTCACATGATCTGGAACCAAAAGTCCTTTCACTATGTACTGCTTTGCCACATCATCAACCTCCGTGTTGGCCTTGATGTTCTCCCACCAGAAGTGAATACTGGAGGCCAAAGTTCTGGGCCATCCTCCAGCACACAGTGTCCTCGCCTGAGCTGGGCGGCCCAAAGATGACCCCGGGCAGGAGTTGAGAAGCGATTGCCTTCCTAGGAATGGGACAGCCAAACCTGCAACCCCGACAGCCGCCTCAGAGAAGTCCCCCAGGAACTTTGTTTCTTCTGCCCTTCCCCTTGCTACCTTCCACTTGCGTGGGGACTCGCCCAAGTAACCCATTTTCTTACATCTACAAGAAGGCACATCTCTTTTTCAGAATGAAACACTAGAATGTTTCAAGAATCTCTTTGTCATCGAGGAGGAAAGTCAAGGGATCGCTCGAGCACATCAAGCACATCGGCGGATGTTACAAAAGTATTTTTTCAAGCCACTATTCTCCCTGCCTCCCTTTGATTAGAAAAAATAGTTTAGGCCAAGTTTCAAGTGTAGGGTTAAGTCTCACTAAGGAGGCAAGGTCTGCCACCTGGTGGTAAGAAATAAAATGCCGCTTGCTTTTCTCATCTAATCTTTACACTTTTTTTTTTTTTTAACTTCCATTTTTGCAAACCCATCCTCAGGCTCTGATCTGGGACTTGCTTGCTTGTCACCAGCCAAAGGCTCCTAACTGGTAATAATGATATTGACACCTTGAAGAGAATTTTTCAGCGAATATTTGGAACTCTACCATCTTAAATCACCTTTGAAATATTTTAGAACAGCTGGGAGAAGCAAAGGTGAGGAAGACGGACTGATAGGCAAGGATTCTCCTAAAGAAGAAAGCAAGCATTCATTCATTCATTCCTACACAACCATTCTTGAGTCAGTATTAGGTATCAAAACCTATGCGAATCAAGTTGCAAACAGAAATGTGTAAGACGACCCCCTGCTCCTTTCTTGACAAAGAGCTGTAGATTCTCAGATTAAGTTGGGAAGATAAATCAGGTAATTCTTGTTTCCATTTGAAAGGCCTAGGAGAGTGCAGAATCCTTAGAGTCCATTAGGGGGAGTGCTAAGTCTCTAGAAAGGAAACACGCAGGGGGCTAATTCTGGAATATGCCCACAATTCGCTGGGGATTTAGCCTATTATGCCTCACAGAGAGGGAAGATGCCTCAGTAGCCCGGGGAGCTTGGACTTCCAATAACCTTCTCCAGCACTGCACAAACTTCAGTTCCTTCCTCTTTCATCGACCTTTACTTTTCCTTTCTATCTAAACTCTCAGAGCATGGTCCCAGCATCAGTGCTGTCATTACCCAGGACACTTTTAGAAATGCAAATTCTCAGGCCTTTCTTTATATCAAATGAATCAGAAACTCTCGAAATGTTTTAACAAGCCCTCCAGGTGATTTTGGTGCATGCTAAAGTTTGAGAACCTCTAGTCTAGAAAACCATGTGGGTATGGACCAGGGAGACTGGTGGGAATGGCAAGTAAGGAAAATAGCAATGGATCCTATAAGCCAATCTAATTAGCCCCACAGAGTGTTCGAGGAAGCTGAGGAACAGCTACAAAGGGAGATGACAGTCATTGCAGAGGCTTTTGCCAATTCACCTTGGCACTGTTGTCTGGACACTAACACCCTAAATTCATTCTCGGTCAGATTGATTATGGAATCAAGATCTTCAGATTGGAGACATGGACTCAGCCTTCAATTCAGGCTCTGAGAGAGAGAGAGAGAGAGAGAGCGCGAGCGCGCGAGAGCGCCCTAAAGCATCTAGGGCAGGTAAGATAAACCGGGGCTATGCCCACCCCATGCTCAGCTCCGATCCTCTCCTCTTCCTTCCGGATCCATGGCAGTCCTGTTTCCCCTCCCTGGCAGTGTGGTGCAGTGGCACGCCCCCTCCAGTGGTGAGCATGCCTGAAATGAACACTGACTCCATCAGCCCCCCCCCCCCCCCCGGGGAGGCACTCTGCACCCTGCTCCCTCCTTTGTTGATGAAGCAAATACTACTTATTAAAGAGAAATGCTAATTAAGTGCACAGTGTTGCAGTACATATAATGCCACAAGGTGGGCTTTATGCCTTAGTATTTTCCGCCATCCTTTCCCACCCTCCCTGCATCCTGTCTGCCTCTAGCACAAAATGGGCACTTAACAAATAATAGGGAATGAACGATCCAAGCATGCTTCTGCTATCTTTCGTATTTTTTATCTAGCTGCTGCCCGAAAGGGCCAGCTCAGAGCCAGGGGCGCAGACTTGGCCAGTCTCTTCTCAAGAAATCACTCTTTTTAGGGAGAAAAGTATCAAGCTTACTCAGGCAGCTCCCTGCCCTCCATTCCTCCTCCCCACACGTGGCCACACAAAGAGCAGAAGAGGGGTGGTGATGAGGCTGTATTTTCAAAGTCCGGGTCACCTCGGCCTGGAGTCCATCTAACTCAGCTGCAGACCAGAAGATGGGCCTGGGCGGGGAGCAGAGCCCTCCCCCAAATCCCCGGGCTGGATGACTGTCAGGCCGCATCTGTTCCAAATTTATAGCTCCTCCTCTGGCCGCCGCCGGCCTCTCCACGGCCTCTTTACCAAGTGCAGCCCCAGCTGAGACCCCTCCCGCGGGGAGGGAGAGGACACACCGCGCCGGCCCCGGGCTGGGGGCGGGAGCAGGTGTGAAGCGGGGGTCGCAGCCGCGCGCGCGGTCACCCTCCAGCGCACCGCGGAGACCCGGCTTCACCCCCACGTGCAGACAATGGCGCGGGGGCCAGGCCGGGGGCGGCTCATTACCCCGACCTGTCGGGAGCCGATGATGGAGGAGGCGGGAGCGGGGAGGGCCCGCTGCTGGAGCGCCACGCACAGACCCCAGGGCTAAGCGCCCGAGGGCGGAGGGTGCGCGGCCGGACTCAGGACACTGGTCCTGTCTGCGGCCAAGAACCCACAATCCACCGAAGCCCCAAAGCCGGCGCCGACCTGGGCTACCACGGCCGGAGGAGGGGAGGAGTAGGGAACAATAAGAGGCCAGAGGGGCTGCGGAGGGACTGGCCGCGCCCGGGAGCGCGCTCCCTACTGCCCGGCTGATGGCCTATTGTCCTCCCGCATCCCACGCCTCCGCGCCTGCCGCAGACACGTGCCAGGCGAAAGATCGCTCACTGCAGAGGGAGACCGGGGTGGGGTGGGGTGAAGGGACAGGGGCGCACTAGGAAGAGACTGCACAGAAATACCACAATGCCTGCCTTCAACCTCATCTCCACGTGCCTGTGGATATCCGGACTTCCACTCTCCATCCTTACCCCGAATGCTCTGTCTCTCCTAATTGACAAGCCTTTCCTCTAATCCGAACTTTTCGGACGATTCCCACGTTTATTTATTTATTTATTTTCCCCCCTGGGCAGTGAGTGCCTTTGTGTGTGCTTTGGAATGCGGAGGCAGAAGGTGGGAGGTCTGGACGGACTTGCATACCTCTGACCTTGAGGTAAAGTAATCCGAGCGAAGAAGGGCGCGCAGGCAGGGAACTTAAAGACACTAGGATGTGACGGCTTCTCACCCCCAGCTCCCTGCACGCAAATCCTGTGGTGTCATCTGTCTCAGGGAACTCACGCTGGCGTTCAAGGCTTTGGTTAATGCTTCTCTTGGCTTCACTGTCACGTTGCCTGGGAGAAGGGCACCTCTGGGAAAGTACCTGAAAAGGGACCAGAAAAAGGTTTGAGAAAACGAAGTCTAGTAAGGGTCTCACCACTCACTGACGGATTGGGTTCATGGGTGATTTAGAGTTGAATGCAAATTGAAGTGTCATCAGATCCGGAGGCCACCATCTGGCAGCCCATGGACCAAATTGAGGTGCCAGCCACATTTTGGCCTATAAAGTACTTTTTAAACATTCTGTTATGGATACTAACATTGTGGATAATAAGCATATACAAAGTCAGAGAGAATAACAGAACGAAGCCTTTCTTGTGTACCCCATCACCCGGCTTCAGCACTTATCCGTTCAAAAGCAATCTTCGTCTACTTCCCCACACTCCCCTCATGGTTTTGAAACAAATCTCAGAAATCATATTTCTTCTGTAAATATTTCAATGTAATCCTAAAAGGCAAAGACTCATTAAATAACGATAGTAATACCACTATCACACCTAAAATGTATAATCAATGTCCAAACTTTCCCAACTGTCTCAATTATTTTCTTCATTGTTACTATTGTTCAAATTAGGGTCCAAATGAGTCCGTAGGGTGGAATGTCTCTTTTAAGCTGATGTTCCCCCTCTTAATCTCTTTTTTTCATTGCAATGTATTTGTTGAAAAAACTGGGTCATTTATTCTGTAGAATTTCCCACAGTCTCGATTTTGTCGAATGTATCCCCATGGTGTCATTTCACATGTTCTTCTGCCCTTATATTTCCTATAAATTGGTCGTTAGTTATAGAGGCTTCATCAATTAATGCTTGATTTTCCTTTTTTCAAGACTACATCCTAGGCAGTAGTGTTTAATTGCCTCGGGAGTAATGTCTGCTTGTCTGTTTTGTTGTTTTTTGTTGTTGTTTAGCATCCAACAATGATCATTGCCCAAATCCATTAGTTCATTAGAAATTGCCAAATTGTGACATTCTATTTCTGTGTGCTCATCTTCATGTATTAGCCGGAATACTTCTCTCAAGAAAACCTGTCATCAGCTATTTATCCTGAGACGCACTTTGAATAGGAAAGGTAGGGAAAATGCTTGATTATTTTCCTTTACTCAGTATTTCTCAAAAGAATGAGTTGATTCCTTAGCATCCTCTAACGGTGAGCAATGATTTAAAAAAAAAAACAACAACAACAACATTATGAGCTCATGGATTTAAATATATTTGATGTTTTACATCAAGTTGTGTTTCGATTGCATGGATATTTTAAAATTAGGAGATAGTGTATTAAAAATACTGTGCTCTGGCTTCTCCTGTAAATGATCTGGCAATCCTGAGCTCCTTCCAGCTGGCTCGAGCAGGTCGTGGTTGAAGGGTACTGCCTTCTTTAGTGGGCATTTATTCTTGCCCTGGTCTGCTCGGATGTTTTCTATCTCCCTGGACCCTTCAATCTGTATGTCATCTTATAGATGGGAGAACTGATTAAGTAACGTAATGTACCTGGGACTAGAAGACAATTCTTCTGGCTGCCTTTCCAGAGGAGAGAACCAGCTGGACTCTGCCTTACCTTTAATTTGGGCTGAGTCAGAGACCTTGGAATACCTCAAGATAACCTTCTTCCCAATTCCCCAAACACCCATTGCAGAGGAAACTTGGGAATATTCCAAACTCCTCTCTCTCTCTTGCCTCCCACACCCAGTCAGTCACCTAGCCTGCTAATTAGCCTCTCTGCCTCCATTCCTGTCCCCCTCCAATTCATCCTCCTCACTTGCAAAGAGGTTTTCCAAAACATAAATCTAATCATGTCATTCTCTGGCTTTAAAATCTGTACATAACTCCTCACTGCATTAAATTAGACCTAAGTCAACCTTTTTGCCTGACGTACGAGGCCCCCCATGACCTGGGTCTTTATTACATCTCTCCTTACCTCATGCTGTCCCCTTATCAAGACAATGTCCTCCAGCCAAACTGCATTACCCATGTGGCTCTGCACACACAGTGCTGTCTATATTTTGTTCTCTGTATTTGATATTTGCTTCTTTAAGCACCCACTCCTTCACCGGCTAACTCCCACTTATGGTTTAAGTCTCACTTTAAACTTTGATCTTCTTTGGAAAACCTCTTTTGGCACACCCTGGCTGCATTCGATGTCCTGCTCTGTACTGCTGTAGCATCCTGTGCTTTCTTTAAGAACAGCACCTTGCATAGTGGGTTTTTGTTTTTGTATTTGCTTTTTCAAGTCAAATTTGTTTTTTCACTTATCTTCCTCCTGGATGAGGTGGGAACTTCCTGAGGCCTGACAGGCACTGTGTCTCTATCTCCAACTTCTAGAACCACAGCACACAGTAATTGGTCCGCGAGGATTTGGTTAGTAAATGAAATTAGACCAAAGAGCTGAAGGTGTGTGGACTTTTTTGGACAGGAGAAAATTCCCCCTTCCCTTATAGGGAGGGGACTTGATGAAAATGACAATACCATTGTAAGCTCACTTCACAGATGCCAAGTAGATGCTTGAGGCTGATGTTGCTGCCTGGGAACTGAGTCCAGTTTCTGCTGCCTTGGCTGGGTCATGACACAGGCTCTGCTTCCACTGCACCATCCTAGGACCAGGGTGTGAGTGAGTGTGTGTGAGTGTGTATGTAGGTGTGTGTGGA
Organism: Pteropus medius; assembly: GCF_902729225.1. NCBI lineage: Eukaryota > Metazoa > Chordata > Mammalia > Chiroptera > Pteropodidae > Pteropus > Pteropus medius. Next base: position 4,330,292 of record NW_024344436.1, on the reverse strand, counting down.
TGTGTATGGATGTATCTCTGTGTGTATATAGTGTATGTGAGTATATGTGTGTAGGTTCATGCGTGTGTGTGTGTGTGTGTGTGTGTGTGTGGCACCCTTTTCCTCCCGCTGGGAGGATAATTAAAGCGCCAAGCTGCAGAGCTGGCGGGCAGTGTTCCCTGGGGCATGTTTCATGGGTCTGATTAATGAGGCTGGGGAGTTAATGAAGAGAAAGCTAAACGGAGGGAGCTGAGCGGCAGAGTTTCTCGCAGCCCCTGGGGTGATGGTGGGGGCCTCCAAAGGCATCTCCACCCTCTCTTTTCAGGGAGCCTGAGTGCAGCCACGTGGTGCCCGGGCCCCACACGGCCCTGGCCCAGCAGAGAAAGGGCCGCTGCCTCACACTGGTTGCTGTGGGAACGCTCCTCTTCTCTCTCTGCGAGCACCTAACCCAGTTAAACAGAGAAAGAACATGACCTCGCCGTCTAAGACACGACAAAGGACTTCAGAAGACCGTCCTCTTTTGCCTGGAGGAGAAGTTGGGCAGGGGTCCTAGACCGCCTGCGGATTTCATTCGCCACCTGAATTAAGAACCAGCTCTGTTGTTACCGAGTAATCTTAGACAAGTTAATTAGTCCTTTGAGCCTCGGCTTCTGCACCTGTCAAATGGGATCATACGCCTTACTCCACTTCACATGGCTGACATTGACTGAGAACTTAGTGTGGAGCAGACACAAGCATTTGGCACGCATAATCTCATTTATTGTTCCCCAAAATCTAGGAGCTAGGCTCTATTATTATCATCTTTATTCCATGGATAAGGGCATGGAGGCAGGGAATATGACATGACCTGCCTGAGGTCACCCAGCTTCTTGACTGCAGTGACCCGGCTACTAAGCAGTGGAGTTGGGAAGTGACCACCGAACCTGTGTCCTTAATAAGCATTAAGCCATGGTACTAGTTTGCATGGAAGTTGTAAGAGTCTAATTATATAATACGAGAAAAGTACTTTGTAAAATGCTAAGTCAATGTGAGAAGCCACTACTATTATTATTGATATTTTTCATTCCCAGTTTTGAACCCAGGGTAGAAACAATGCAATGAGAGATGGAGCTCAAAACAGAGACAAAGGGGAAGGGGGAGAGAGAGAGAGAGAGAGAGAGAGAGAGAGAGAGAGAGAGAGAGAGAAGAGAGAGAGAGAGAACAGGCAGTATGATGGCCTCTACAACAGTCTGTGGCCTTGTGTCCTCATCTTAGTGGTGGAACAGAGCAGAAAATGACTTCTTCCTGAGCCCCCATACCCATCTCTCACATCTCTCAATGCACACACCTCTGTGGTCAGACTACGAACACACTAAATGATCTCCATGTTCCCATAGGAGTAGTAGCCTCAGTTTTAAAGGATAGAGCATGGTGCCAAGAGATGGGGCTGAGTTTGGACCCAGAACCATGATGCGATAGGAGTCTGCCATTGACCAGCCATGTGGACCTGATAAGTTGCTTGATGACTCAGAGCCTTGTCTGGCATCTGGGAATAACTGCCATCCCTATTTCATAGGACTATTGTAAAAGGACAATCATGAAGATTGTCTTTTGCATATGAAAAGCTGTCGTAACTTTATGTTATGCTTTTTATCTAGAAATGGTTGGAAGGACAGTCCTGGTCACTTCCCCAGGGTGTGCCAGGGCTTTCCAGCAATGAGCAAGAGGGCAAGGTGCCTGAGCTCCCCAGTGAACACACCTCCTAGTACTCTGTCTTTGGAATCTGTAACTCTTTATTGATCTCCAGTCAAAAGCGATTTGAGACCAGAAGTCAATCGGTCCAACAAAGTGCTGATGAGTTTAGAAAAAGCCAACTTCCTCTGGCCGAGTTTCTCCTTCTGAATCAGGGACACTGAGGCTGCATAGCCCACCTCAAAACAAATCAGTATGCCCGCTCTTGTCAGACACTGCCACCTTCCCCACCAACTGGACTCAAGGCCCTCATTAGTGCCCCGTACCACCCCTGGCTGTGGGAGTCAGCCAGCACTGGCAAAACTGAGAGCATCAATAATTTTCTCCAAAGGAGCGTGTGTCTTGAGAAACCAATATTTAACATCCCCATTTACATTGAAAGCGTGATTCTGATTATGAGATGGTAATGAGGGGATTAGCCAGAGGAGAGAGAGCCCCCTGCCTGGTGCCCCTTCCCATTCTCCCCTCCATTGCCCCTCACAGTGTGGGCTTATTCCTGGAGGAGGAGGTGTGGGGGAGGGTGCGGGCACTCCCACTGGGAGAGCATCAGAGATGCCAGAGCAGGGTAGGGGTCCTCCAAGACTCCTCTGGAGAGCCCCTTATTCATGTCCGGAATCAATTAGCCCCATAAGGGGCAATGGGTGAGATGCAAGACCCCTTGACTCTGAGGGTCCTCGCACTGCTTTCCTCCTGGCTGGGCGGAGGCCTCTGCTCTCTGAGTCTATCCAGATAAGTCAGTTTCATATGACTGCTTTGCCTCTGAGGTAGAGGACAGAAGTGAAAAAAGTCTGTTGGAATAACTTTTTCTTGGCTCCTGGCTCCCCTGGCTTAACCCCAAACCCAGTCCCCTTCCCTAAATCCCTGGATGCCTCTCTGGAATGGCATCCTGGTTCTCCTTGTGCCAGACCTGGCCTCTTAACCAAGTGGCAGATTATCTCTGGCTCTTCCTGTGGGAGGATGTGGGGGATGGAGAGAACCCAAGGGGGTCACCCATCCTGAGGCCCGTTTGTTGATGGACAATTGCGCTCAGACGGGATAATTCAGTGTGTGATTGTGGTCACGCCCCCCCTTTTGTGCCCCTTTCAGAGCCAATCTCCCAGGCCCAGATGGGTTAATCCATAATGCAGAGGAGCAAATTGGCTGTCAGCCCGGCCCCCTGCACCCCCTCCCCTATTAGTGCCACTGTCCTAATGAAGCCCAGCTTGGAGAGCCCCCTTCTCAATGAGGCGCCAGCCCCAACCCAGCCAGGCACACATGTGTCTCCGCTGCTCTGCCTGAAGCCTGGCTCCCTTTAGGGACCCCCAGCCCAGCCTCCCTGGGGTGACCCAGCTGCCAGGGCTTCAGCGGCTGGGGGGTGGGGAGGGAGGCTGTGATGGATGGGAGGGAGTTAGTTAATAGAGCCCAAAACACATGGGTCCTGTCCCCACACCGACCCTCCCCCTCACATGCACAAACACACTTTTGCAGCTTCCTCTGACAGCAGCCCTGGGCTTTTGAAATAGCCCCATGGAACATTCCCCACTCCCACCTCCAATCTAAGCTGAAATAGAACCTAAATGGGGGCTGCGAAGCTGCTTCTTTGGACAATGGACCAAATCATTGCTGCCCACCTCATCCTCGGTCTCTGCCTATCTAAGTCCCCTTGTGGGTTTCTGGCAGAGATGACTCAAGGCAGTGAGTGTCAAAACATGAGCTTGGCCCTCAGGCTCCAATGTCTCAACTAACGTCAGAACTTTACCAAGAGATAGTCTTTTCCTCAATTCTTGGACTCCATCTGTTTCTTGATGCTACTTCTCTCCTTACCCACTTCCCAACGAATTCTTTGCTAAGCCCCAAAGATGAGACAAGTACCTACAGACAAGAGCCATTCTCCCTGTTGGAGCTGCCTTGTTTTGTACTAGGCTTCCCCATCAGGTTGTGAGCTCCCTGTCTCTGGAAGGATTCAAGCCAAGCCTGGATGAGATCTGTTTAAAATATCATAGAAGAAATGTTCGAGGAGGATATTTGCAAACAGACCTGACCTTCTCCGATTCTCTGCACTTCCTTCCTATTCCCACCTCTCTGTTCCCTCCTTCTCTTAATACAAAGAACTTGCTGACCTTCCTTCCAAACCAAAGGGGGAGAAAAGAGATTGACAGCTGCCTCGGGTTGAGCTGCTCCAGGATGCCCATTAGGGCAGGAATTCTGTGTCCCTCCACCCATAATCTGCCTGTCCTCCTTCCTCTACTTACCCCTTTAAAAGTAATGCTTTTATATTTTTCCATTATTAATTAACAAAACATTTTTAAATGGGAGAGAGATGGGAGAATTGCACATATACCCTCATACCTAATTCAACCATTGTCTTTTTATCCCATTTTTTACATGCGTATAGGAAACCACTCAGCACAACTAAAGTATTTATTACATGTCTCCTATGTGCCAGGTACTGTGCGTATAACTTTTTTAACCTGGTTCATAACTCCAGATCCATTCCTAGCTTTTGTTCTCCTCTTCTACTGCCAGGGTTATTGCCCTGGAAGAGATCAATCTTCTCATCATGGAATATCTGGAAATTCTCACATTTAGAGATGAGGGTCTCAGGGCCTATCGGGGAATCCATTGGGGGCACCAAATCCAGGGGACAGTCCCTTTATGATTGACTCTATGGAGAGAAAAGTGTAGCCCAATGCTGAAAAGTGCAGGGCTCAGGGGGTGAAGGCACGTGACACTGAGAAAAATCTAGCCCCATTTCTTATTAGATTGGGAAACAACACTGAGTGGTGAGATATCATTTAGAAGTCGCTTCTAGGAAATATTGAATATTTATGAGCTATGCAATCAGGACCTTGGAGGTAAAGCTTTAAACATAAACAAGCAGTAGGATGAAGGTAGGAAAAATGGAAAGAATGCTGGACATAAAATGGGAAAGGAGAGAAGGAAAGGAAGAGTAGGTTCCCACAACTTCTCTGCATGATCCTAAAGTCCACTTGCATCCCACTCATTGTATAGGTGAGAGTGAGGTCGCAATGAGGCTGGACTTTTCCAGATCAGACTGTGGAGCCCAGAGACATCTTGGAGTCATTTTCACTCCAAGGAATTGAGCTCCAGGATATATCGTTGAAACGGAGCCTCTCAGGATGCAGAAAACCGAAGGGCAATGTGAGAGGGGGGACTCCAGGGCAGAGGGATCTCTGTAGATACTGGAGATAGGTCTCGTATTCAAGGCGACTACAAATACATCTATGAACACACACAAAAGCAACCTAAGAAACACAGAGAGAAAGATTCAGTGATGCAAGGTGGAAAACTTTTCACATATGTATTTAATGCAAAAGCATTTCCCTCTGAATGAAAATCATTACAGGCAAGGGAATATTCTCTTTAATTGAAAAATGAGACATCTTCTGTTGGATGCAAGGGATTTGGAGACCTTACTTGGACTCTTCCTTTGTGAATTTGGTGCTCACTTACAGAGAGAGAGGAAGGAAGGGGGGGATGGATGTGTGTCAGGTGTTGAGACAGAAAATGAGACAGAGAGTGATTTAAAAAAAAAAAAACAGTCCATTTCTGACTCCCCCGAAACTACAAAAGCGTCAGGAATTACAGAAATGAGTGATAGGTACCAAGGACTAAGGGATTTAGGAACTAAAAACAGAATGGTAGAAAAAGATCTAGAGGTCTTGGTGGATTATACTCAGCAATGTGATGATAGGAGTCATTCTGTTACCAGAATTATATATAAGAGTAGAATGTTGGGGAGAATGGGAACAGGGTGAGTCTTCTTTCTGCTATCCTCAGACGCAGGTCTTTCACAGAGATGTGGTATACCAAGCATACAGGTGTAGGGTCAGCCTGAGTGTAAGTCATCGATCCTCCATTTACTATCCAAGTAACTTTGTGTGTGTTATGGTGGGGGGTCGGAGGAAGGGAGACAAAGAACTAACATCTGTCCCCCACCCCCACTGGGCTATGCCTGCGAGTAGCCCAGCAGGGTTGCTGACTTCAGAGTGAAGATGCAAGGGAACCACAGTGACCCAGCCACTCTGTGCCTGTCTTCCCATCTGTAAAATGAAGATAATAACAATAGCTATTCATGAAGTTATTAGGAGAATTAAATAGGTAAAGCACTTAAAATAGCCCTGATAATACTAAGTTCACAGTAAATATTATCTACTAGAATTCATATCTTCATTAACGTTAAATGAGTACTAACTATATGCTACACATTAGGTTAGGCACCAGAATACAAAGGTAAATAAGATATAGTTCCTGCTCTCTAAAGAGAACTTGCAGCTTATGGGGGAAAATAGACTTGTAAGCCAATAATGAAAACACCCTATGTTAAGTTATACATGAGGGGAATGAACTAAAGTGGTCTGGAGGGACCCTGCAGCCTGGGGGAGTCAGAGAAGACTTCACTACTCAGGTGAGTGAAGCTGGATTGCCAGGCGGAGAATGGAGGGGAGAGGACATTTCAGGAGAGGGGAATGGCAAGAGCAAGACAGAAGTAGAAAGAACACCACACGTTAACGAAAAAAGATAGCTTGGTCGTGGGATATAGAGGGCCCGAGGGGATGCGCCAAAGAGGTCAAGTAATGAGGAAGATCTTGGAAAGGCAGACAGCATCCAGGCTCTGGTGACTCTTGAATGCTACGTGTATAGGGTCTATCCTGTAGGAGTTGAGGAGCCATTATATTTTTAGGTAGGCTAGTGTCATTATTAGATTTGAACATTTGAGACAAGCATGTAGCTCAGTGTCTGGCACTTAGTAGGTGCTTACTAAACGGGGTTGAACAAATACATGACAACTCCCCCAAGCAGCAGTGCAGAGGGTGGATTCTCAGCGAGAGACGGAATACAGTGAGTTTGCAATAGAGTGAAAGGTGAGAACCTAGACTAAGGCAGTGGCAACGGAGATGGGCGGGAGGTGCAGAGCTGATGGAACACCTCTCAGAAACTGACTGGAGTGGCATGCTCAGAGAGATATGGGTGAAGAGAAGCAGTGAAGGCTAGTGGACTCTGAGCAGGCAGTTGTGAGGACTAACTAGTTAATCAGTTGTATTCAGTAAACCAATATTTATGGAGTGCTTGCTCCGTACCGAGTTTTATATAAGGAACCAAGAATGCTCTTGTTCCCCCAGCTGCTCTCCCGTTTGCACTAGGATGTGGACACTTCTGCCCAGTTGCCTCTAGATTTCCAGACTTGGTAGAGTGTGTTGTAAAGGATCTCCCCACCGGCTCTTCTACTGGAACCATGTGGGGAAAGGGGTACTCCTGGGCAGGGGGCCCTGGCTTATTATCTCAGCAGCTACAGGGGTTGAGCCAACAAATTCTGGCTCCTGCTGAGGGCAGGCTCCTGCTGCCTGCTTTCCAGCCGGTGCCTACTCTTTGCTCTCTGATTCCCCCTCCTGTTTGGCCCTCTGGCCCCTGCTGGCTGGGTCACTGCCCCCTGGCATCATCACTCTGAAGCCAGCAACCCTGCTGAGCCAGTCCCAGGCATAGCCTAGTGGGGATGGGGGACAGATGTTAGTTCCTTGTCTCTCTCCCACTACCACCACCACCACACACACATATGCTCAGTGTGTGTCAGTGCCCTGGGAAGGGATCCAAGCAGTGAGAGTGATGGGAGGCTGCAGGCTCTAGGGGGATGTAAATGGACTGCAGTGTGTGTGTGTGCGTGTGTGTGCATGTGTGTGTGTATTGGGGAGAGGCAGTAGTAGTAACCAGTACGAGATTGGGGTGGGGCGTGGGGGTTGTCCTCAGACTGACCTCTCAGGCAATTACTTGCCAGCAGCTTCACCCACTACCAGCTGGCATGCAGGCTTTGGACCACCAAGAAGCCTCCCATAGAGTCCCAAGCTTGGCCACTGAAAATTCCCAGCTACATTCTCTGGCTAGTGTGCTGGCACTAGGCCAAGAAAGTTGGCCCCTTGGGTATTACTCTCTACACACACACACACGCACCACCACCACCACTACCACCACCACACCAGTGCTGGGGGAGAGGTGGAGACCTCCTTCAGAGGCATGATTCCTAGAACACCACTCGTGTAGGATTCTTGCGTTACGCATACTCATTTCCCTTTCTCATTTTCCAGGCTTCTCTACAAACCAAGCCACCCAAAATGCCACCCTGGGAAAGAAATACTTCTCTTCTATGTTTACCTCAACAACCCCTGGCCCTAGGTTCTTTTCTATGGCTCCACATGAGTTGCTCCCTAAACACACACACACACACACACACACACACACACACACACACACACCCCCTTTCCCTAACCCTATCAGAAAAAACTTACCCTCTATTTCCACAGACTCAACTTTCCCCAGCCTCCCGGCCTCCTGCTGCTCTCTCTCTTCTTTCTGTCAATTCCCCTTCAAACTTCCTTTTTTCTTTTCTATTCTTTCGAAAGTGCAGACTGTTAATGGTAAAACCCTTGAAAAGAATCCATTTCCTTGAAAAGAATCCCATCTCTTAAGGCTCAGAACTCAACTCTGATTCTTTCTTCAGCCTAAGGTGGAAACTTGTAAATCAATGGAATGGAGTCCCAGATGAGGGCCATCCAGTTACAGTACACGTACTGAGTGTTCTAGATACAGTATAAGTATCTATAGTCTATGGGGTAGGAATGGAGACAGATACAGTGAGTTACCTACTCTCTCTAAGCAAGAGGCAGAGCAGAGTCGTGTGGGTAATTTGGGGTGGGGGGCAGGTAGTGAGGAGACAGAGGCAAACTCCTTCCAGAACTGCCTATGGGCACAGCCCAGAGAGAAGCTGGACTTGAAAAAGTTCAGGGACAGGAGGCAGAAAAGGGCCGCAGAAGAGCTGGGGATGGGGGGTGTGACCCTGCTGAGCCCTCTCACCCACTCTGCCCCCACCCTCTGCTGGTCCCAGGTTCTAGAAATACTAGGTTGGGGGCGAGGGAACTTAGGCCATTGGTAGGAGGTATTTATTCTACCATTGAGCTCTCTACCCTTTTTTGGCATTAGGTCTGAGTTGATTTAAAGGAAGAGCATTCTAGAGATACAGAGAAGTACAAAGAAGGAAAGAGCAGAGAGAAACAAGAAGAAAAGTGGGGAGAGGAAAAAGAGTATGGAGAAGAGGTGAGGTGTTAGAAGACAGATAGGAGATTCAGGTCAGGAGAGTCCTGGAAAGGAGCGCGGCCCCACCATTTGTGCAGCCCCCAAACCCAGATGATGGAGATCGGGAAACGGATTTACTCACAGACTTGCCCAGGGGCTGAGTCGCAGCCTCCGCTCAGGGAACCCTGAGCAAATAAGCCCTGATCCCCACATAAAGGGCCAATTAACTGTGCCATCTCAGGGAACAAATCCGCTAACAGGGTGACAAGCCCCTAGACGCTGGCAGGCCCTGTGTTTGCTGAAAGGCTGACCTGGAGCAAATCAGGGGATTAGGATGGGGCAGGAGCCACATGGCAGGGGGTGGTTTCCTGTCTGCTGCAGCTCTCCCTGCCCTGCAAGTCCAGGGATTTCTGTCCTGGTTCAGCCTCTGATGTGATGGAACCCAGGTGACCCAGGTCAGCAGGAAGCAGAGCAGGGGGCCTGGGAATTGGGAATCTGATGCTTCTGAGCACAGCAAGGAGTTCGATTTCTTCTTAGCAGATGGGGAGGCCGAGGTCTAGAGTGGTGATGTCTTCTTATTGGCAAAGGATTAGAACCCACTCCTGGGTTGGTCATTCCAAATCTATTCCTTATGCTCTCTCTTGGCTGAATGCAACCCGGCCCTGGAGCAAGGGACAGATGTCAAATCTCATCTCTCAGTATCCTGGTGCTTTAGAAAGAAGAGGAGTATCACTAGCTCCTCTCTCACCCACCCCAATACTCAGCCTCAAGGTGCGCTGTGGTTGAAGTCCTCTGTGGGGCGCCAGACTCCTAGTCCGGTACCAGCAGAGGAGGTGCTGAAAGAACAGCTCCCAGGGCGCGGCCTACTTCTGTGAGGCCGTCAGGCACCCGACTGCCCAGCACTTTGTGTTTCAGGCCCTACGAAGCCACCAGCAGAGCTGAGGGGAGGGAGTAGGAAGACACCCAAACACTGGTTAGTTTGAGGCCCCAAGGACTGGCCTTTGGGTTGAGAGAGGAGTTTTGGGACAAGCCTCACAGTCCTTGACAAAGTATAGGTTCACTTGAACAGTGTCTACCTGAGATACTCTAACCCTTGATTCTGCTTACTCTGAATCTAGGACTGTGTAGCATCCACCTCTCCGGATCTCGACCCCGTTTCCCTGCCCCCTCCCCGGTCAGAAGCAGCCAGTCCACAAAGGTGGTCTCATCACACAGAGCCTGACCCCTGAGCCACAAACCACCACCACTCACCCATCAGCGGGGCCTTATCCCAGATAGGAGGGCCTGCTTCTCTCTTCCTGACACCCCAATGTTATCTCCAGCCCCGGAGAGAGAGAGAGAGAGAGACAGAGAGAGATACAGACAGACAGACAGAGACAGAGAGACAAAGAGACAGAGATAGAGAGAGACAGAGAGAGGCAGACAGACAGACACAAACACACCTGGGGTGGGTGAGTGTCCGAATGGGAGATCTTCAAGTAAAAAGAACTCCAGAAAAGTCGGAAGCAGGCTGGGACTGGGGGAGGGGTCGTGTCCCCCCTCCATGATGTTATCAGGTTTGTACAGATTTGCACGAGTTCTGCGTCCACCCCATCTCTCCTCTCGCATTTGCCTTTACAGAAACAGTAAGTATTGCTTTTTGTCTTTGTCCCGCACTCCCCGGGGTGGTTCCCCTTCAGTCTCCTCCAAAAGGTGAAACAATTCAATAAAACACGTCAGAGCAGAGTAATACAAAAGTATGCAAATCAATTTGCGAGCCCTGGGTTTCCCTGCGCTTTCTCCTTGCAGTTTTATCCCGGATCTGAGTCTCCTGAAGAAACTACTAGATTAGGGTCAAGACGCGCGACCTCATCTCCTGGGCTCTCTGCTGCAAACTTGGCGACTGAGGGCAATCGCGCGGACGCACTGTGTAATTGTTCTTCGCCCACCCCCAATTCCCGCACTTTCGCGGATAAATCCCGGGACTTGGGGGGGGGGGAATGGAAACTAGGATTTTGAGAGCTAGAGGAGTGATCTTGCGCGCTGCCTCAGTTTCCCTAAGAGCTAGGAAAACAAGAGGAGGGATTCCTGTTTTAAAAGTCAGGCAAGGCGGACGGAGTCGGACGGAGCCTCCTCCCTCATCTCGAGAGCTTTAAGAAAGGAGGGAAACTCTCCTGTGGCGTTCAGAACCCGACGCGGGGCGGGGACTCCAACTAGCGCTAAGTGACTCTGGTCTCTGGCCCCGCTAGTGGCGGTCCAGGCGGGAGTGGGAGGGTGGAGGGAGGCGGATTAATCCCTTAATTACGCCGTGATCGGCGTGGCACCTGCTTTCCGCCGCCTAGCTCCCGAGGGACCGCTGCACTGGGGGGTGGAGAGAAGGACGAAGGAAGGAGGAGGGCACGCGGAGGCACGCGCCGGACCCGCACCCAGGCGCCCGCCGGCGGGACAGCGGCACCGTGGCTGGGGCAGCGCGCAGAGGCTGTGGAGGGGCTTGTGGCTCCCGGCCCGCGGGTCTCAGACCCAGGGGCTGGGCCCCGAGCCCCCCGCCCGGGTCCCCGTCGAGTCGCGCCATGCTGCGCTACCTACTCAAAACGCTGCTGCAGATGAACTTGTTCGCGGACTCCCTGGCCGGGGACGTGTCCAACTCCAGCGACCTGCTCTTCGGCTTCAACTCCTCGGTGGCGGCGCTCAACCACAGCCTGCTGCCCCCCGGCGAGCCTCCTCTCAACGGTAAGCCCTCGCCCCGTGGGGACGTCAGATCCTGGTTGGGGGCGAGGTGGAAGGGGGGCGTGGAGCGGGAGACCAAGCACTTCTGCCCCAGGTAGGGACCGAACGGCGCCTCCCAGCGCCTCCCTGGGCTGTGGGGACAAAGAGATAATTTGGGGCTTTGAGCACCTGAGTAGGGGTGCCAGCGGAGGTCGAGGGTTTGGGAGGAGGTGGCCGCTGAGGCCATTACTCCCCACCACCCAGGAGAACTGGCTGGAGAGTGGGCAAGTTCGAGCTAGGAGAGGCAGCGACCCGCCGCGGGGAGGGTAGCGGAGACGCGCGGTCGCCGGCGGGCCCGGGCCGAGCGGGCCACTCAGTGACCCACCCAGGTAGCAGGTTTTCCTCCGGGACCCTAAGTTTCCCAAAAACTCACTTAGGACGAGGGCGAGGAAGTTAAAATGTGGGATGTGTTTGCTACAGAGCGCGATAGAGGCGGCAACCATTTCAGGGAAACTTAGGTGTTACCCCTCAGAGGTGGACTCGCAGCCGGCCCACCCGGCAGAGCAGCGGCAGGCGGGCAGCGCCCGCGGCTAGGTCGTCACCGCTAATTAAGGTGATTAATAAATGGCTGAGATCGCGGGCTCCTCCCGCGCCGCGGGAGCCAGGGAGAGCCCCGAGCTCGCCCCCTGCCGGCCGCTTCGGGAACTCCCGTATTCCCGGGCGCCTTGGCCGAGGTTCCCTCTGGTTCTTCCCCAGCCGGGATCCCTTGGCCTTCACCCGCTCGAATCTAGGGTGCTGGAGACCCAAAGGCGGCGAGAAAGTGAACCTGGGCAATGTGTATGTGTGTGTATGGGGGTACTCCAGGTGCTGGGGTGGAGCCCCGAGCCCCATTAGCATGGCCCTTAGCTATTCATTAGCTGCTGTCGAAGCCTCTCCTGAGACCTGGAATGACAGGAAGGACATTCCTGGGAAAGGGAGCCTGCAGCTGTGTCTACAGGAATTAGGGGGAAAGTGTCGTCCAGCAGGGTGTGGTCTTCACAGAAGGAGAGGGGAGGAAAATGGGGAATGAGCTGGGATTCTCCAATCTCCTGACCTCTTAGATTCCCAGGAGGTTAAGCACAGAGCCCTTCTCACAGACATCTCAGACGCGCCTCTGCTCATCTAGAGCTCTTACAGTGTTTTCGCCATACATTGTTTTATTTAAGCTCGAAAATTCAATGAGGTTTGTAAGGAAGGAGTTGATGGTCACATTTGCTGCAGAGAAAACAAATTCAAGATGGTCACAAAAGCAGTGCAAAGTTTGGCAATAACAGACCTATTTCCATAGCACCCGATGGTTATGTGTAGGGGGAAAGAGGGAATGTTGGGACTTGGTAGAATCTGATTCTTGTAGAGACTGTAGGAGCTAAGATAGGTAAGGTGAGCCGGGAGGAAGAACCCTTAAATCGTCAGAGACTAGCCATATTTATTGAGCCTCCCCCCAAGTGCTTTGCATATATTATGCTCTTATGACAATATGCCCCCACATTACAGATAATTAAGCTGGGACTCAAAGAAGCTCAGTAATTTGCTGAAGTTCTTACAGTAGGAAGCATTAAAATCTAAGATTCCAGCCCTAGCTGGTCCCTGCCAAACCCCCAGCTCTTAACCACTCCAAAGCTGCTCTCATATGGTCTGCCTAAACTAGGCTTGGCATGGGACGGAGAAGAGTCTGATGAGAATCAGAAATTTCCATCTGGAAGGGGAGAAATTGAAAAAAGGACTCTTTTCTCTAAGTGGACGGGAAACCGATTTTTCTGTTCCTAACCCGTTAAATACACCCTCTCTACGACAGCACCATGATGGACAACCCATCCAGCTTTGTCTCCGCCAGAACTTCTAAGAGTAGGGGAGGGAAGTGAAAGCCAACCGTGTACCAAGGCTGGAAGCAGAGGTCCCGGCGGATTCTGGAACAGGGTGGGAGGGGCGGGGTGGGGGATGGGGAAGTGGAGAACAGAAACCGGGTAGCCCCTGGTTAGTGAAGGACACAGATTCCGGGAGGCGGCAGCGGCGCCTACTGGCTGCCAGGGGTTACAAAGCCACTATCGATGAAGCTGGGGTATCTGAACATAACGGGCTCCAGGCTTTTGGATCCCAAACCACTGCAGAAGAGGAAGCGAGCAGAAGTCTGTAGGCCGAGTGAGGGGCAGGGATAGAACCCACCGCGAACTGATCCGAGAGAATCAGGAAAGGAGAGGAATTCCTTTCTCAATGGTTCTTAGCCTTTTTTTGGCTACATCAACCTGGAGAACAGTTCGCTCTCGCAGAAAAGAGCGTTACTCACATTTCCACCACCGTTTGCGTTTGTTCAACTCCTGTGATTTCACAGGATCCGGAAACGTGATTGTCTAGGGTGTCAATAGAAGGGCTCTGTGCCCACTCCTGGATTCTCAGGCTCCGGCCATCACTCACGCCTTCCCTGTCCTGAGGGACCCGAGGCCCAGCCACATTCTCCATGTCGATGCCCGGGATCGTGCTGAGGCAGGAAACCCAGTGTTGGCCCTGGTGCCCCACTACGGTTGCTCAAGGAGGAAGGACATCTGTGAACCAGTGTGGGTGGGGGCTGAAACGACTAGAGGTGCGGGTGGCCCTTTACTCCCCGTTTACACCTGGTAGGAGAGGGGGCAGGTGCCCTGATTCCTTGGCTTATCTGCCCATCTGTAGGCACCTCCTTTGGAGCCCAAGAAAGAGATACCCGACCCTACAGAGAGAGAGGGTGGTCACACGTGGCAGACGGGGTCGTTTTCTCTCTGGAGTCTCCACCTCTCCCCAGTTTCCCAGTCTAAATGCTCTGCGCCCCTACCCCCACTCCCCAGGGTCAAGGGTCGGGCTGGAGGACGCGATGCCGCGCATCGTGGAGCAGCCGCCAGATTTGCTGGTGTCCCGCGGCGAATCCGCCACGCTGCCCTGCCGCGCCGAGGGCCGGCCCCGGCCCAACATCGAGTGGTACAAGAATGGGGCGCGAGTGGCCACCGCGCGCGAGGACCCACGTGCACACCGCCTGCTGCTGCCCAGCGGCGCCCTCTTTTTTCCGCGCATCGTGCACGGGCGCCGTGCGCGGCCAGATGAAGGGATCTACACTTGTGTGGCGCGCAACTACCTGGGGACGGTGGCCAGCAGGAACGCCTCGCTGGAAGTGGCAGGTGAGAGCCCAGTCATCAGCTAGTTGCTTCTAGAGCCTGGGGGACGGAGGGAGGGGCTGGGCCCAGATCCAGCTCCAGTCACAGCCCGTTCAGTATCTTCCTTTGGGACCCAGCCTTTGGTCTCTAATGCTCACACCTGGGCCCGGTATTTTCGCACCTTGGTTGGGGGGAGAGTTTCGGTGTGCGGTGATCAACTTTTCTTCCACTGTCCTCCGGCAGTTATGTCACCCCACATCCCCCTGGTCACATCCTCTCTCCCCAGTGCTCCGAGATGATTTCCGGCAGTCTCCTGGGAACGTGGTGGTGGCAGTGGGGGAGCCAGCGGTAATGGAATGTGTACCCCCTAGAGGCCACCCAGAGCCTTCGGTGTTCTGGAAAAAGGGCAGTGCCCGTGTCAAGGAGGAGGAAGGAAGGATCACGGTGAGGGCTGAGACACTGCTGGGGACTCAAAGGGGGGGGAGGGGCGGAGCAGGGCCCTGATGTCATGAGGGACATGCCTCAAAGGAGAAAGGCCTGAATGCAAGGGTCATGGGGGGCAGGGAATAATGTCTTGGGGCAATAAGGTAGATTTGGGATTAGTTGACTAGAAGCTGAGGATCAGCTGTTGAGTGAAGGATAAATGAAGATGGATAGGATGGACTTGATATACGATGTGGGGGAGCATGATGCCCCAGGGAGCAATGGGAGAAAAGACAGACCTGAGACCCACCTTGGGCAAATCACTTAAAGATTCCTTATCTAAATAGATTGACTTCACTGGTCTTCTTCATGGGCTTGTTGTGAGGGTCAAATAAATAAATATGCTTTGACGATAAAAGGACCAAAGTTACTGTTATTAATCTGCAGATCCGTGGAGGGAAGCTGATGATGTCACATACACACAAGAGTGATGCAGGGACCTATATGTGTGTGGCCTCCAACATGGCAGGAGAACGGGAGAGTGGGGCAGCCGAACTTGTAGTACTGGGTAGGCACAAGGAATTTTGCTGTTATGGGAGTGTGGAGCCTGGGGAGTACACAGCTGTGCAGAGCTCCCGACTGTGTGCTCACTCCCACTCCACAGAGCGTCCCTCATTCCTGCGGAGACCAGTGAATCAGGTGGTCCTGACTGATGCCCCTGTGGACTTCCCATGTGAGGTGCAGGGGGATCCCCCACCTCATCTACGCTGGCGGAAGGAGGATGGGGAACTGCCCACAGGCAGGTGAGAAGCCCCTTCCTTCTGCGAGGAGACCCACCCAGCTCAAGCGGGTAACCTGCCCTAGAAAACTGGAAAGCAGATAACCCTCTTACTTGAAGGCATAAAGAAGTCTGTTCCCCAGAGCCCATGGCCCTCCCCTATCCAGTTCCCACCTCCATTCATAGAGTTTCTGTCCCTGTTGAGGCCTGCCTTGTCTATGTACCCTGTCCTGGTGTCTGTCCTGAGGGAAACAGAAAGGGTCTGTAGCTATGGCCAACCCAGCCTGGGGGTGGGGAGTGGAGCAGGTATGAGATCCGGAGCGACCACAGCCTTTGGATTGGGCGTGTGAGTGCTGAAGATGAGGGGACGTACACCTGTGTGGCGGAGAACAGTGTGGGCCGAGTGGAAGCATCTGGCTCCCTCAGTGTTCACGGTGAGGCCCCACCTGGGACTGCCTGCAGTAGGGGTGAGATGAGGGGAGATGGAGGGTGGGTCGAAGAGGAGAGTGAGGGAGAAAGGAGGAGTGGGAGATATGGAGTCACCTGTGACTTGTAGGAGAGAGAGGAGAAAGCTAAACAGGCTTGAGCAAGAGACGGATGGATATTTGTTACCGCTTAAGCCAAGCTTGGGAGTCTCTCTTCTGTCTCCTCAAACTTCCTTCTTAGTACCCCTGACTCCCTGTTCCTTTATCTTCCCCCTCCCCTTCCCAGTCCCACCCCAGCTGGTGACTCAGCCCCAGGACCAGATGGCTGCTCCTGGAGAGAATGTGACTTTCCAATGCGAGACCAAAGGAAACCCCCCACCTGCCATCTTCTGGCAGAAGGAAGGAAGTCAAGTAGGTGCCAGCTCCCAGGGCCTTCCGGCCAGCTTGTCCGCTGGATCTTAGCCTCCCTCCTCCTAGGTCTGAAAACTGCTCTCGGGTTGTGCTTTACCTTTGGTCTTCCTAGAAATCCTTGCAGGTTATTTGGGAGGATTAAATAAGATAATGAATATAAAAGGCCTGGAACATATTGAAAGCTTTAAAAATAAATGATAATGTTAAGGTGGTAGGGAAAAGTCCTGTATAGTAATTCCTTGGAGAATCTTTCTCTTTGGGGCAAGACTGTCCTGAGGATGTAGAAAATCTAATTAGATCCCTCCTTCCCCAGTACCCTGGGGTCTGGGCTTTATTTAACATACAGTGTAGAAAGCAAGCAGCACTGTACCGAAGCCCGTAGAACACAACTTGCTCTTCTATTTACAGGAGGCTTCCACCAGGGGGCGCTCACAGCCACTCCTCTTCAACCTTAGCAAACAAATCCCGGAATATAGAACTGGAGTGAACATTAACTGGTCACAACATAAGTACTCTCTCTAAGGGAAGGGTAGCAATTTTGTTACTAGGAAACAGAAACAGTACAATAAAATAAGTCTGATTAACCTCGCCCCACTGAGAAACCAGGCCACCCATTACTTCATTCCAAATCCACAGCCACAATTTTCTCAACATCTTTTCTAGCACTGGAGACAGCAGCATTTTCATTAGATTCTGAAATGACTAAAATGGCTGATGGTAGTAGAGAGTGGAAGTAGGTTTCAGTTAGGGGCTCAGCATGGTGCCATTTAGCCTGAGACCTAAACCTGCTTGGCTACCTTCCATATATGCATCTAATGTAAATTGTTAGAGCCGGAAAGAAGAGGAAAGTATTTAACATCTACGACACAATGTATTGAAAACGTTTCATATGATTACTTAATTTAATCTTCATATCTATCCTCTAAAAATCAATTCTGGATGAAATTGGGGCTCAGGAAGTTTAAATACCTTGCATAGCGCTGGGAAGTACGCCCCAAAATCATCTAATAAAATTGTTCATTTTTGTAAATTGGTTTAACTAATTTGCCCAAGGTCGCATAACAGGCTGAGATGGTGTATAAACTAGAACCTTAGGAATGCTCTGGATTCTGGCATTGATGGGAATGGGGAGCTCTCTCTGCCAGCTGCCTGCTCATTCCCTACCTTAGTTCCTTGCTCTGTCTCCAGGTTCTACTTTTCCCCAGTCAATCTGTTCAGCCCACGGGGCGCTTCTCAGTCTCTCCCAAAGGCCAGCTCAACATCACTGAAGTGCAGAGTGGGGATGCTGGCTACTACGTGTGTCAGGCTGTTAGTGTGGCTGGCAGCATCCTGGCCAAGGCCCTGTTGGAGGTAAAGGGAGGTATGTATCCATGGATATAGGCCTGGACCCATAGCCTGGAAGCAAATAATGGCTTTAAGAGATCTGTTTTTGATTCTATACAATATGCAAGGGGAGGGGTGTGTTCCTGAGACATGTCATTGAAGTTTGGAAATCAGCCACAGAAGCCACTAATAGATGGCTGGTTCTAGGCAGAGACTACAGTTGGTTATGGAAGCCCCTGAAATCTCTGAGGGAAGGGGATAGGTGAAGTAGCAGAAAATGAGGACAAGGGGCTGGTTTCCTGAACCTAGGATCCTCCCCTGAGATGCCCAAGTTCTTCCTCTCTCAGCTTCCATGGATGGGATGCCTCCCATCATCCTCCAGGGACCAGCCAATCAGACAGTGGCACTTGGCTCCTCTGTGTGGCTGCCATGCAGAGTGACTGGGAACCCTCAACCTAGTGTCCAATGGAAGAAGGATGGGCAGTGGCTGCAGGGGGATGACCTCCAGCTCAACCTCATGGCCAACGGTACTCTGTACATCACCAACATTCAGGTGAGTCTCACCTTGGGGCCCAAGTAACTGAGAATGGCCATATGTTCAACTCTAGGAAGTACCCACTGGGACTTGAACTCCATTCTATGTCTCTGCTCTCTCGGAGGGGTAGCTACAGTGTACAACATTCTCAATACCCACTTCCACCCCCTCACCCTACCTTCCTCCACTTCTGGTTTGCCAGTCCTCTACCCTCTCCTACAGGAGATGGACATGGGCTTCTACAGCTGTGTGGCCAAGAGTTCCACAGGGGAGGCCACATGGACGGGCTGGCTTCGGAGGCAGGGTGAGTTTTTCTTTTGTTCTCTGCTTTGCCAGTACCTTTCTCCTAACCTTCTTTAAAGGCGGTCAATACCTTGCCAATCCCCAGGACTGACTTTATCTTCCCAATGCCATGGCCGTGGTGGTGCCCTTGGGAGGAGGATGTGAGTAAGTGAGTAAGGGTTAGTGCACTGTGTCTCCCTCTCTACCATAATCCTGTCACAGCTCCACAGCTCCTCTGGTAAGGAGGCAGGTTACATCCTTTCCCCATGCTTCTACTTAAAGATTATCTCCTCACTGCAGAAGATTGGGGAGAATTACCAGACCCCCCTATGGAACCCAGTACCCCTTTGGGGCCTCCCTCTCAGCCAGTGGTCACTGAGATCACCAAGAATAGCATTACCCTGACCTGGAAAGCCAACCCGCAGGCTGGGGCCGCAGTCACCTCTTATGTGATAGAGGCCTTCAGGTAAGTTTTAAATGCAAACCTGGAAAGTTAAAAAGGAGGGGACCCCTATGTCTTAGTGTCTTTGCTATTGTGGGGAGAAGTTTGCTAGTTCCCTCTCCCAGGATGAGATGGCAGTAGGGAGCCATAGAGAATGGGTGAGATGACTCAGACAACTCTTGTTACCTCATTCCCACTGCAGCCAAGCCGCCGGCAACACATGGCGGACAGTGGCAGATGGTGTACAGCTGGAGACACATACCGTCAGCGGTTTGCAGCCCAATACCATCTACCTATTCCTGGTGCGAGCTGTCGGAGCCTGGGGCCTCAGTGAGCCGAGCCCTGTCTCTGAGCCTGTTCGTACCCAGGGTGAGTAAGGTCAGGGTCCCTGGCTCATGGATATGACATGTAACATTGCAGAGCACCCCTCCCCAAAAACCATGGCATCTCTTTCCTGCTGCGCCAGGTCTATATTGGTGGCTGGTCTGGAATAGATCCTGCTTCCCTCTCATCGAGGGAATGAGAGAAGCGGGGAGGGAAAGCAAGAGTGAAGGGGAGAGAGAGGGGCACTAATTTGGTTACCTTGGTGGCTCTTCACTTCTGAGTCCCTTACTCACAGCATATCAGAACTAGAAGGGACCTTGGAGGCATCATCTTCACATTATAGATGAGGCAAGAGACCTTTAAAGGGTGTGTATGCAATTAAGCAGAAAGAATACCTGTGTTAGCTGGACACCCGGGCCCATTTCAGGAAGTTATCCCTCTGACCAGCCCCTCCTGACCCTGAGGTGTGCTCTGGAGCACTAAATCGTATAGTCTGTGGGGCAGGGCAGAGGCAAGACACAGCGAACTGACTCCCTTTCCCTGCTGGCCTCTGCTGAGTGGGCTTTTTGGTCAACAGACAGCAACCCATCCAGGCCTGTGGAGGACCCATGGAGAGGCCAGCGGGGACTAGCCGAAGTGGTTGTGCGTATGCAGGAGCCTGTAGTCCTTGGGCCCCGGACTCTGCAGTTGTCCTGGACTGTGAGTGTGGGCATGGGGATAAGGTGAAGAGCAGAGATGATGATGGGGGACATAGGGGCCTCCAAGAATGGGTACCAGAGAGTGGGAGGTGAGTGGCTGGGGAAGATGGGTGAGTGGAGGATGAGCTGGGCCTGGAGGACTTGTGTGGCCCTAGCCTTTTCCCCTGGTATGCTTCCTCCTGTCTCCTACAGGTAGACGGCCCAGTCGAGCTTGTGCAAGGTTTCCGGGTGTCTTGGAGAGTAGCAGGTCCTGATGGGGAAAGCTGGACAGTGCTGGACCTACAGTCCCCAAGCCAGCAAAGTACCGTGCTAAGAGGACTCCCCCCAGCGACCCGAATTCAGATCAAGGTGCAAGCCCAAGGCCAAGAGGGGCTAGGGGCTGAGAGCCCCTTGGTGACCACAAGCATTCCTGAGGAGGGTAAGGGGGCAGGACACAGAGCTGCTGGGTGGACAAGACGGAAGTGGGAGCGGAAGTGGGAGCAGGGGTGGATGAAAGTTTGCAGTGGGGAGAGCAAGGTGAGCCGGTTGGAAGGGGGCTGCTCTCAGTTCCCTGAGATGTTAGAGCTGGGAGCGGGGAGACTGGGGCACGAGGGGCAGCTTGCAGTGACTGTCTGTGTCCTTCTCACCGTGCCCCACCCTGGCTAGCCCCCAGTGGCCCCCCTCAGGGAGTGGCAGTGGCCTTGGGGGGTGAAGGCAACAGCAGTATCACTGTGTCCTGGGAACCTCCGCTCCTCTCCCAGCAAAACGGGGTCATCAAAGAATACCAGGTACAGGGTGTGAGAAGGGGCTGCGTGGGAGGAAGAGGAGGACCTAGGGCTAGGATTAGGGAGGCTTTGTGGCTGGGGTTGAGGTTTGGGGAAAGGAGAGAGGTTTCGGAGTGTTCTCTCCAGGCCGAACGAAGCCCGGCTAAGCCCCCTCTGCCGTTCAGAGCGTCGAGTTCCACGTGAGGCCAGAATCCCATTTCTGACTCTAAAAACATGGTCTTGGCCTCGCCAGATCTGGTGCCTGGGCAATGAGAGCCGCTTCCACCTCAATCGGTCTGCGGCAGGTTGGGCGCGCTCCGCGGTGCTCCAGGGACTGCTGCCGGGTCTCCCTTACCGGACCCAGGTCGCGGCGGCCACCAGCGCTGGCGTGGGCGTTGCTAGTGCCCCGGTGTCGGTGCAGCTGCGTGAGTGCGGATGTGGGAGGGAGGGGCTGGCAAGTTAAGGGGGTCCCGGAATGGCTCCCGGGTTTCCAGGCCCCTACGCCGCTCACCTCTCTGAACCCCACAGCGTCCCCGCCGGAACTGGAGCCCGCGCTCGAGGTGGGCCCGGGGCTGGCGGAACGGCTGGTCAGGGTGCTGCGGGAGCCGGCCTTCCTGGCCGGCGGCGGCGCGGCCTGCGGCGCGCTGCTTCTCGGGCTCGGCGGCGCCTTCTGTCGGCGCCGCAGGCAGCGCAAGGAACTGAGCCACTACGCGGGTGAGAGCCGGCCGCGGGGCTGCGGGGCTGCGGGGCTGCGGGGCTGCAGGCTGCGGGGCTGCGGGGCTGCGGGCCAGGGGCGCACTCGGGCGCGGACGCAGCCTGGGGCCGCCCTCCGGGGAGGGAGGCGGGCAGGGGTCGAGGTCCGGGTGGGGTCGCGCTGGAGCTCGGCTCCTTGGAAAGGGGCGGGGCACGCACCCCGATCTTGGAGCCGACCCGAGGGGGGTAGGGCGGGGCCTCGAGGGGACGGGACCTGAGTCTGGGGGAGGGGTAAGACTTGGCCCTAAGATGCCTCTGGAAGAGGGTAGGCTCTGCAGTCAGTGTTAGTAAAGGGGGACAAGTTTGCGGCGGAGACAAAAACAAAAAAAACAAAAAAACCGCGCTTGTGGGGGCGGGGCCTGGTAGGAGGTGGGAGTGGCCAGAAGCGCAGCCAATATATTGTGAGGCGAAGTTTGCTACCCTCCGGTAAGGGGCGAATCTGCAGTTTTGAGGGCACCTGGATCAGTGGTTCCCACTCTTGACCACACAGGGAATCACTTGGGGAGCTTGAGAAAAATACTGATGCCTGAGTTCACCCCTAGACATTCTGATGAAATTGGTCCAGGATGCAGCCTGGTTGGTGGAATTGAGACAGGGCCAAAGAGCGAACAAGAGTTTGGATATTTCTGACCCTCTCCCATTTCCTTTTTCTTTCTCCCACGGGTTCTTTTCGGAAGCTTCCTTTGCCTACACACCTGCAGGTAAGCCATCTCTGCCCTGTGGGGTTCAGTCCCCCAGGACTGGCTCCTCTCGCTTAGTCTCTGCTCACCTTCCCCAGTGTCCTTCCCACACTCAGAGGGCCTTTCTGGAGACAGTTCCAGGTAATTCTCTCAACTCATCTTCCAGGGATAATCCGTTCCCACCCCCGCCCCCTCCGCAACTGAGAGACCCATGCTCTTCCTTCCAGGCCTCACCCCCTACTATGCCAGCTAGCTCTCATCTCCTACCCTAGACACCACCATTACTGTCCTACAGCCTCTGATTACCCCTGCCACCTTTACCTCCCCTGGCCTGTTCCCGCTCTCCAACTGAACATTCACACGCTCTCCCTCAGGCCACCCATAGGCCTTGGCCCTGCTCCCTACCCATGGCTCGCAGACTCCTGGCCTCACCCATCTCGAAGCCCCTCAGCCCAGGAACCCAGGGGAAGCTGCTGCCCCAGCAATCCTGACCCAGATGACAGATACTACAATGGTGAGGAGTTCTGATTCCCTCAGGGGCACACCTGGCCCTAGCACCCTTCTCTCCCTTCAACCTACTGGGGCACACTGAAGGGAGCGGAGGAGCCCCAGCCTCCCCGAGGTTGGTCCGTCCTTCGGAGGGTGGGAAGTGAGGAAGGCTCCCTCATGCCTCGCCTGTACCCTGGATCGGGCAGTAAGGTTTGGGGTAGGGGAAGAAGTGATCTGTCTGGAGATATCTCCTTTGGCCCTCCATTCTGCTGTGCTCTGTTTTTCTGTGTCTGCCCCTGCTTCCTCCCCTGGGCCGCCCTCTTTCTCCTCCTCAGAAGCAGGAATCTCCCTTTACCTGGCTCAGACGGCCCGGGGCACTGCCGCCTCTGCTGAGGGTCCTGTCTACAGCACCATTGACCCCATTGGGGAGGAGCTGCAGACTTTCCATGGGGGCTTCCCCCCAAACACCTCAGGGGACCCAGGCACCTGGAGTCACTACGCCCCTCCAGAATGGAGTCAAGGGGACAGTGGTATGACCCCAGTTCCTCATACTCTACTCTTCCCCTTGGGGACCTAGCCCATCACTTCCTTCTGACATGTCTCATTTCCGCCTCTTCCCTGCCTGTATCTTGGTGTGCCCCATCCTGCTCTCCTCAGGAGCCAGGGGAGGTAAAGCGAAGCTTCTGGGGAAACCTGTGCAGATGCCCTCACTCAACTGGCCGGAAGCCCTGCCGCCACCTCCCCCTTCCTGTGAACTGAGCTGTCTTGAGGAGCCTGAGGAGCTGGAGGGCGGGTAAATATGCACCCTGCTGTAGATGCCCTTACAGATGGGACCAGCCCAGGGGGTGGGCGGAGAGCTGGGTGAAGAAGAGAAGGGGCAACAGGTAGCCAAGGGGAAGGTATGGAAGTTACTCAGTCATCTCTGCGCTCCTGCCTCTTTCCCCCAGCTCAGAGTCAGGAGAGTGGTGCCCGCCAGTGCCTGAGAGGAGCCACCTGGCAGAGCTCAGCTCCAGTGGAGGCTGCTTGGTCCCTGCATCCCGAGGGGAGACCCCCTCTCCCACACCTTCCTATGGACAGCAGTCCACAGCCACTCTCACCCCCTCACCTCCTGACCCTCCCCAGCCCCCCACCGACATTCTCCATCTCCACCAGATGCCCAGGTAGGGAGGTGTGTAGTACCGTGCACATTATAGACTCTCAAGTACGTATCTATTCAGTGGATGGTTGGATGGATGGATCTGGGGTACAGAGGTGTCATGGCTGTATCGGGAGGAAGTGTGGAGGCTGACAGGTCCCTCACTTTCTTCAAGCTGTTTCTTCATTGGAATGACTTTACAACCTCCTGGGTTGTTTCAAAGATGTGGCTTACCTCATGCTTCACTAGCTTGGGAGCCTGGTGGGGGTGGGCTGTGTCTTGCTCATTTGAGTACTCGGTTGTCTACACAGTGCCTGGCACATTATAGACACTTAATGTCTGAGTCCTCATGTCATTGCAGGAGGGTGCCTGTCGGGCCAAGCTCCCCTCTCAGTGTGTCCCAGCCCACTCTGAGCAGCCATGAAGGGAGGCCTGCTGGCCTGGGTCTTGGCCCCACAGTCTCCCACCACCTCAGTCCCAGCCCTGTCCCTAGCACAGCCAGCAATGCTCCAGGTGAGTCTGTAGAACTCTCAATTTATCCCGCCTCCCCATACCCCGCTCCCAAGCTTGTTTCTTCTTCCCCCTCGAGCCCCTTTCCAGAACTTCTCTTTTACTTGCTCCTCTTCCCGTCTCCTGATGCTATAAGGGAGAACCCGGCAGGTGCCTGGGGAGATGACGCCTCCACTTCAAGGACACCGTGCCCGAATCCGAAAGAAACCCAAGGCTGTTTCCTACAGGCGGGAGCACAGTCCTGGGGGTGAGGGGGCCATGGACCTGGGGGATGGTGACAGTCAGTAGCAGGATTGGGCAGGAAACCAAGGGTGAACTCTTCGGGCTGGAATGGGGAGCAGGCAAACCCAAACCTTGGGCTGTTCTTTCGTAGCCTCCCAGTGCCGGGGATTGGGAGTGGGAGAGGGACTGGTGTCAGGGAAGCAGGAGACTCACTGAAACAGGTCTCTCCCCAGACTTGCCTCCACCACCCTTGCCGCCACCCGAGGAAGAGGCAAGCTGGGCCTTAGGGCTGAGAGCAGCAGGCAGCATGTCCTCCTTGGAACGGCAACACAGTGGGGAGAAAAGGATGGTGCAGATGGGGCCCCTGGGGGCCCAGCGGGGCCCCCACCTAGATGGTAAGGAGGGCCAGGCAAGCTGCAAGGCCACTGCTATATAAGAAGGTGGGCTTTAGGACTGGAGGCTAATCGTACTCTACAGGAGGTACCATCGAAGGGCTAATTTCAACCCAGCTCACCCCTTACAAAGATACTTGTCTCTCTAGCTCTCTCTGAGCAAAATCCCCTGAGGGTCCCAAGTTGTATCCTTCCCCAGGACTGAAGCCCTGATGGAAGAAGGATGGGAGCTGGGTGTTCTGTCTCTCCTTTCCCAGGGCTTTCTCTACTTGGGAGTCCCCGTGGGTTTCCGTGCACATTATGTCAAGGCCCTGTGCTGAGCATTCTGCTTCTTTTCAGCCCCCAGAATGACCTAAGCCCTATGACTGCCCTCGACTTTTCTTCCAGAGCTGGGAATGTGGCCGGGGTGGCCCGGCGGGCTAGCAGTGTTGTTCTGCCCCCTGCCTGGGCCCAGCTACCCTTCTCTCTTTTGCTGCAGAAGAGGCCTGGGTCCCTTACAGCCGACCAAGCTTCCTGTCCCGGGGCCAGGGCGCCAGCACCTGTTCCACCGCTGGCAGCAACTCTTCCAGAGGCTCCAGTAGCTCTCGGGGCTCCCGGGGCCCTGGACGGAGCCGGAGCCGGAGCCGGAGCCAAAGGCCAGGACAGAAACACAGAGAGGTGGGGGCTGCGGATCACAAAACTGAGAGTAGAGGGTTCGGGAGGGTGGGCCAAGGGGCACCTGGACACGGGAAGATGGAGAAGGGCTTTTGGAGGAATTGTGGCCCAGTGAGTGAGGGGGCAGGAGGACACCTGGAGAACAAGTGACAAAGGGTGAACACAAGATGACATGTAAAGGATGGGAGAACTGGATCAGGCGAGAGGCTGATGCGAAGGGAGGCACATCCCCTCCTGTGGCCTGTTTGCCCTGGGCCAGGCCTTGCAAACCAGTGTCTCTCCTCTCTCTCTCTCTCTCTCTCTCTCTCTCTCTCTCTCTCTCTCTCTCTCTCTCTCTCTCAGGAACCAAGATGACTCTTGATGGGAATATCAGGATTTCTGTGGGGAAGGGCTTGTCCCTGGGCCGGGAGCCTGGAGGGGAGCCCTTCCCTGGTAAATGAGAGGGTGCAGAGAGGAGCCGGGAGGGGTCTCTTCCCTCCTGGCAATGATCATGGGCCTCCCTGAGAAACTGGCTTAGAAGCCAGGGAGCCAGCTTTTCCCTTTCCATCTCTTTTTACCTAAGACCCATTTATAAAAAAGACAATAAAGAGTCTGATCACAGCCCTGGGCCGTTTGTCTGGTTTTGTGCTGGTTGTAGGGGAGAAAGGGGCTTCGAGGGGGTATACATCAGCGCACTTCCTTTCAAACTTCTCTGTCAAAAGCTCCAGGTGAAGACAGGGACTAAAAGACGCAACCTGTTCTGCCTTCTAAAGGAGCTGAAGCCACTGGGCCCCAGGTACAACCAGAGGAACTTTCCAAATCACCAACCACGAGAAACTTTTCTGGCCCTTGGAGAGCCACGCCAGGCCCTCCCTTGGTGCCTCCTCTGGGTGTACCTTCTCTCCTGCAAAGGAAAAGCCCCTAGCAATAAAAAAAAAAAAAAAAATTTAAACCTAAAGAGAGGAGGAGATTATGAAACACTGGTCAAGAAAAAAAAAAAAAACAAAACAGGTTTTTCAGACACCCGACCCCCTCACAGAGGGTGTGTGCAAACAGGCACCTCCTGGCCAGATTAGGCTGAGATGTGACTGATGTAGTGGGTACAGAATTTTAAAACATTTTGGCTGTGAGTCCTCATCACTCCCTTAGCCATGCCCCCTGCCACACACTGGTTCTCTGAGTTCTACTTCTCCTCACTTCTGCAACCCCAACCCCCTCAGTCACTTCCCAGGGCTCTCAGGGAATGGTCGCCACCTTCCGAGCCCAGGCTCTGACCTCCCCTGCCACTCGCACCTAAGTATGTACAAAATCCCTTTTTCTGCTTCAGTCTAGCAAACAGGGTTGGAATGTTTTCAAAAGGCATTTTGCCAGGAAGCTAAAAGAAAAACAAAATCCAGAAAAGAAAAAGCCATCAGAGAGGAAGGATGTATATCGGCAGCACTGATTCCTCCTCCTGGGCCACGCCCTCCAGTCCATAGTAGTGCAGGCAGCACAGGGTCCCAAGCCCCGCCTTGCTCAGCCTCTCAGCGGAGTGGCCTCCAGGAGAGCTGCTGAGGTTTAGGGGATTATCATGCCCTCTCAGGACCCTTTCCAATCATCCCTAAGTGAAGATGTTTTCCTGTGGTCCTGTTCATGTTCGATTTGTGGATTCTGCCCTTGACCTTTCCCACCAAGTGAGAAAGACACCCACCGTTCACCTGCTGTCAGTAGCTTTCTGTGGCGTAGGCCCTGGATGTCCTGCCTCACTGTTTCTCTGTTCTGTTGTTTTGGCTGAAGGGTGTTCACTAGCCAACCATGACAGGTGGTTCTACCTTTTGTGGAATTAGCTATTTTGTCTATCTTAAGAAACCATCTGGGACTGGTCTTCCGGGAGGGGACTGGGACCGCTTAAAGCGGGGGTTGTCTTCTCAGGAAAAGTTAAGACCAGCCCTGAAAATCCCCCAGCCCTCCCTTTCCTAGCTTCTGCTTAAAATTTGATGGAGGCCCCTAATTCTCCCCTCAGTTACAGAATAAAGATGAGTAACATCGCCGAGCGTCAAAGACTGCTTGCTCCCTCTCTAGCTCAGATAATTCTTCCCGTACCTCCAGGTGCCCTCTCCAAAATGGTGCTCCAGGGAAAGCTCTCACAGCACTCAAGTCATTGCCATTTTATGGTATCAATTCCTTAAGCTCACAGTGACAAAAGTGGGAGGAGGGTGTTTTTTGTCTCACAGTCTGCACCTCCCTCCGTTCAGCTCCCTCCCTGGGTCCACCTGGAATCTTTGCCTTGGTGCTGAGGTGGCCCTGGGATCACGGCTCTGTAGCAACTTCGCATGGTGTGGTGGGAGTTGGGCGGCTTCTATGGAACAGTCCCGTGAGGCTGAGGGGAGGCTTGAGGAGCCCCTTCCTCCATGGCCCTCCCCGACAAGCTTCTGCTGTCCCCCATACAGATCCCTGGCTCCCCCACCTCCCATGATCCACATGGGTGGGAGATCAGGAAACTGGGCTGCTCCCTGAGCCAAACAGCCTGGTTGTGGGATTGGACAGAGCAGAGGAAAAACAAGGATGTTAGGCGGAGATGGCTCTTTGTTCCCGAGGCTCCAGGTCTGCTTTGCTCTGATTTTGTGTTTCATTTCCCGGAAGGGAGGGCTCTCCTGGAGGCCAGATGAGATGGGCCCAACTGCAGAGAGAGACTCATCGGCCCAGATCCACAGTCCAGGGCCTGGCCCAGTGACTGACAGGAGAGGGGATTCCGAGTCTCTTCTTGGGGGGCGGGGACGTGCCTCAGGAGGAGTCTAGAGGAGAATTAGAGGAAAGTGGAGTTATGCCCTGCTCCTGTCAGTCCTGCCAGACCCCAGGATCCCTCACGGCTCCTCCCCAGAACCACCCCAGCCAGACAGGCAGACACTTACTGCCAGCCTTGGGCACGGGAAAGCTGCACGGACTTCTCTGAGAAGAGATCTGAGAGTCTGGAGGCCAGGGAGGCAGCCCCCTTCCCAGCCGCTGGGGGTGGTTGCTCTCCAGGTCCTCTAGCCAGTCTGACCTCCATTCCCACAGGGGCAGGGAGAAGGTAGGGGTCAGGAAGACGTCATCCCGGGGGGAAGGAGGCGATGAAGCATCTGTGGGGGAGGGTAGAGATATCTGCAGTGGGGTGGCCTTCACCCCTGGGAACTAGTTTAGGGTAGAAAGCCTGAGGCCAACTTAAGGCATACACCCAACCCGAAACATAACCTAGCCCCGACTCAGCCCATCGATCTCAGTGGCCCCAGCCCCAGTGACAGGAAGACAGTCCACTGGTTTCTTAAGAGAGAATAGCTCAAACTGGCCTTCTGCCCATAGTCTTCCTTCAACCTTCCATTCCCTGGCATCCTCTTTATTCTCTATTATGGGCACTTCTGCCCTGGATAATCCTTGCTCTCCCATTTCCCACAAACCTGGTTGTGTTTCTTGGGGGCAAAGGGCAGAGTTAGGGTTCATAAGATGAGGAAGGGAACAGATGAGGAAGGGAACACCAAAGGGGCACAGGGAGCCCTACGACCTCTGCTAACATGGCGATAACTCTGCCGGACATGTGAAGGGTGAGCCTAGTTCCTCCTCCGCACAGCCACAGACAGGGCAAGAGGAAGGGCTTGGAAGCACAGCAGAGGTTAAGAGAGAAAACAGAACTTCCCACAGTGAGGAGGAACCTGGGCTGGAGCACATAGAAGAGGCTGGGAGCCACCTTTCCTGGAGGTGCGTCTGGGTGAGAGGGGTGACCTGGGTCGGGGCGTGGGGAGGGAATGGACTATGCAATGGACTGACTGCCTCTAGGCTGCAGGCTAGAACAAGTTCTTGTTCTCATGGGTGACCTTGGGCCAATTAATAAACCTGTTTGCCTTATAGTTTCCTCACTTGGAAAAGAAATATAAAGAATCTTTCTCCGAGAGGTGCTGTTATTGAATATATGTAAAGCGCTTATCATAGATCCTGGGATGTAGGAATCATTTAATCAAACTAGCTGTTTTAAGGACCACAAGGAAGACCATAATTAGGAAGCTTTGCCTCTTGGTTGGAAAGAAAGGGGTCTTACAGGAGCTGTGTCGACTCCAAGGGGTAGGGGTGCTCTAACGTACCTGTGAAGATGCAGTCTGACTCCTTGGGCTCCAGACCAAAGCCAAGGCTGTCCACAGCCACTGCCAGGGCCCTTGCGAAGTGGGCATCCGCGAGGAAGGAGCCATCGGAGGAGCTGACGAGGCTGGTTCTGGCGCTGGGGGCATTGTCCTCGGAGGCTGAGCCCCAGCCATTGGCCAAGGAGCCCTCGCTGGGGGTGGGAGTGAGGCAGGGCCGAGGGGGACACAACAAGCCCCTCACCTCGGACCCCACCCCTCCTCCAGCCCTGTCTATGTCTGCTAGCTCTGAGGCTGTCGGGACGCTGATGTACCCATAGGTGATGGGGGGTGAAGGAGCCCTTGGCATAGGAGAGACGCTGTTCCTAGAAAGAGGCGGAATGGGAGACAGTACAATGATTGAGGTGGGGTAGGATGGGAACATTCCCTTTGAGGAAGGGTGGGCCGGGATAGGGATAAGCATACTTTAGTTCTTCAGTTTTCCCTCAGGCTACTCACCTGGGGGTCTCTTCACCCTCACTGAACTCCAGGCAAAGGGCCACCTCCTCAGGAGTCAGCACACTGTCCTGATCGTCCCCCAGAGATGACAGTGAAGAGCTGGACAGGCGACTGGAGGCTGGGCTGGGACCAGAGAGGGAAGAGGCCTGGGGACTGGAGGGGATGAGGATGGGGCTGGGGGCTGCTGGCAGTGGGTGGGAGCGGGGAGCTTGGAGCTCCACCAAGCGCCTGATTGGGGTAAGAGAGAGATGGCAGGATGGTTAGTGCAGTTCTTCGAGTCCCTGTCCACCCCTCCCCCAGCCCTATTTAAGCTCAACTAACACCCCTCACCTCTCACCCCCAATCTCCCAACCCTACTTCTTGACCTCATGCCCTCTTACTGGGTCGGTTGATTCTGAGTGGGGACTCCATGAGAAGAGGGGGTTGCTGTGGGGAGAGGGCGAGTCAGCTCACTGGAGGAGCTGAGGAGCTGCGGTCCTAGGGCCCGCCAGGCAACCAGAGCTTGGGGCGCAGCTCCTGGGGAACAATAGCCCGGGTTTGAGAATGGCAGAACCCCATTGGCCTGCACCCCTGCCCACCGCATCACTCAGCTTTCTGTTCCCACATCCCGCCCACCCAGCCTTCTCAAGGACAGGAGCAGGCTGTAGGGGCCGGTAGGCCCCTGCCCCCTGCCTCGCCCCCTCACTTCCTCTCACCTGGGCTTTGAGAAAGGTTCTTGGAGCCTTTATTCCCCAGCTCCCAGGCCCAGTGCTCCATGGGGTGGCTGGCCCGGAGCAACGGGGAGCTGTTGGCTTGGTGCAGTTCTGTAAAGAAAGTCAGTGGTTGGGAGACAAGCCAGGGTGGGCCTTTCGGACCCAACCACAGGCTCCATCTTTAGCCTTGTCATTCAGTTACTCTTTGGGGTCCTCTCTCTGTCCTCTTCACCTCCCACCTTCATCCAGGCAGCTGTGATAAGGTGGGAGGGACATTAGGCTTGGAATCGAAAGATAGGCACTCATAGCCCTGCTATGAACCACATAGCAGCTGTGCAATCTCGGGTAAATCCATTCACCTTTCTGAGCCTCAGTTTCAGATGTTTTTGCCAATTAAAGAAAGAACAGATTGGAAAGTTCCTGGCACCTTATAGCTTTCTTTTTCTTTTACTGTGTACATTCCAATCTTCCTGATCTCTGTATACTCCCATCCCTACTCTTCTCATGAATTTCACCTCTGTGAAGACTATTCTCCTTCTCTTGGAGAGAATCTATTAATTTTCATTTCTCACATTGCGACTATCTCACATGGTTCTAGCTAGCCCTGCTCTGAGGAACCCGAATGTCTCTCACCTGGGGGTGGATTGGACTGTCAAATTGAGCTGGATGGATAAGATAAAATAAATAACCCTAGACCAGGCCAGGTGTGACAGGAAGAGGAATTTTATAATAGGAAGATGTGTTGGTCTCACCCAGGGAGGCAATGCCTTGCCCAAAGATAGTCAATATTTGTGTGAATAAACAAGTAAATGATGGATGCTATCAGAGATGTAGGTGTAAACATGGGGCGAGAAGAATCACGTGCAAGATGGCAGCTACCACCTGGCCCACAGGGCCACTTAAGACAGGGCTGAGTGAACTCTGACAATAGAGAAGCTGAGGTAACTAAAGGAACAGATCCGACTGTGTGCAATGACCTGTGAGCATGCTTTCCGGTCAGGCCCAAACCCAAATGGATCTAAGCTTAAACCAGAGAGAAACTGGGTAATAGAAATAGAAAATAATAGATTTCCCCAAGACCAAGAACCAGGAGAACATGAAGCAGGGAGGAAAGAAAGAGCCTTCAGATTAGTATCACATGTTCAAAAGCCCAGACCAAAGACCAGGCAATATCCTTGAGGCAGAGCCGTCTCGTCAGTCTGATCTCAACCTTGGCGGCCGCCATGGGCAGCTCAGAGCAAGGACGAGACCAAGATCCCATCTGAGCCCTGGGAATTCATGTACAGTGGCCAGAGCTTCTGAGCCGCTGGGATCGAAACCCACATAATGGCTAGACGTCCTCCACCAGAGTTTGGTTTTGTACTTTGGCTGATCGGTTTATGTTCATTTCCTTTAGTTGTTGGATGACCTAGGGAATCCTGGAGGCCAACTTCAGGTGCTCCAACTGTGCTGCCATCAGCTTTGTCTTATCTAGTGCCTGGATTCTTAACTAAGCTCAGAAAGAGGGACACGCGTTGGTTGGTTGGTTTGTGTGGAAAGGGAAGGGAAAAGGCCAGTCCTGGAAAAGGCCATATTTGTCCCAGCCTATTTCATTTCCTCTAAAGGATTCTGGTAACAAAAAGCCTTTGCCCGCCTTGCTTGGAATTACTTGGATTTTAGTTTCAATGTTATTTGAATATACTATACAATAAAGATGTTATCAAGGCTAGACCAAATCTCATTTGGCCATACCTGAATTGCAATAAATACTTGTTCAAATTAATGAATTAATGAGGATATCCAGTGTACGTATCTTGCAAAGTAAGTGGAACTAAGAACCCGATATAATGGATGTAACACAGGAGAATATTAGTCATGGAGGAAAAAACACAGCTAACGTCATATGATAAGAAAAAGGAATAAGCAGGTCAAGGGTGAAGGGGCACCGAGAGAGCCTGCCAGTTTTAGAAGATGAAGACTCATCAGTCTTGGACTATGTGACAGCACTGGAGCCGATGCCGTGGCTCTGGACCAGACCACAGCATCATCTTACTGTAGTCGCTGAGGTCTCAGGGGTCAGAGGTGGGCCAAGTGTCCCTCAACCCAGGGGAGTCCCCATGAATGACCCATCCTGGGGCAGTGGTGGGGTGGAGCTGCAGTGAGGCGAAACAGGGGCGAAGTGAGGACCTAACCCCCTGAGGGAGGTTAGAAAGCCCCATCTCCGAACTTTCTTAAGAATCCACTGCAGAAAACTACTTTCCCTTTTCTAACAGTACTAATATTCTAAAAGGCGCTGTGTGCTATATCCAAGGCCATGTAGTTCTCCACAGGAAAGCTTGTTTTTAAATGAGACTTGTGCAACCTCTTTTTGGCTGGTATTTTATTACCACTGAGGATTTCTAATGCAATAGTTCTGAGGCGAAGCCGGAAAGAATGACAGCTTCACTAATATTTAGAGTCATAAAATTTTGGATATTGGACAAGCTCGGAATTACTCTGAATCTATCCTTGTCTTAATGCAAGTTGGATTATAAATTAAAAAAAAAAAGTGGCTGTCGAACATTTGTAAATCTTACTGATCGGTAGAGAAGGCTCATGAAGAAAGCATACAGAGTGCAGGCCAGCGTTCAGAGAGATGAAAGAGTCAGCGAGAAGACAGGGTTTCCCAAGGGTGCTCCCAGAGAGACTCATAGTAGCCTTGGGGAGCAGACCACTCTGGCTTCAGATTTAAGTTATGCAGCTTACTGATGTGAGATTTTGAACAAGTTACCCAATCCCAATCCTCTTTCCCTGTCTGTAAAATTAGAGAAATAATACTTAGCTTGTTATGAGGACTAAATGAAATAGCAGATAGAAGTAAAGCACCTAACATATATAGGTGATTAGCTAAAGAAGCAGAGACTATAACTAGTTCTCTCCGGAAAGTCAAACAGGTTGCCAGAAGTCAGGAGAGAAATCTGAGCTGAGAGTAAATACTCCTTCTTCTCTGGGAAGTGAGCTGGGCAGACAGACCCGTATGTAGAGCACAAAGACCAGTGTTTACGGGAGCTGGAGGCTTCACAGCAGCACTGGTCACATTCTGCCAGGTTCTAGAATGAGTTGCATATGCCAGTCAGGCAATTTCATTAGACTTTGAGTGCTTAGAAGGCAAGCACTGTGTCAGGTATTTCTAGTGTTGCTACATTTGTCATACAATGACACTTATTAAATGTTTGTTAAGTTGACTGCAGAAACAGGGCTCGCTACTGGTGTGGTCCAAACGAAACAAGAGCACAGTGGAAAGAAAAGCTGAGACCAGCATACTCCTAGCTGAGTGTTTTGGTGATGGGCGTCCACGATGACAGGAGAATCAGAGCTGTGGATGGGGTACCACCCACACCTGGCTTCAAGGCTCTGGGCCATGTTTCCACCACATTCTCACTCCTGGTCCCTCCACCCGTCTGTTCCAAGCTGAATCTGTCCTCCCCATCCTTACCCTGCTTCTTTTTGGCCTTCCAAGCCTCTGTGGGGGCCATGGACAAGCGCGGAGAAGAGAGCCCCCTGCGGCTGCAGAGGCTGTCTGAACTGGGCCAGGGGCTGGAGAGCCGGGCCAGCTGGGGTGGGAGACGCTTGACAGTTGGGGCGTGGGGGCTCGGCCGCGCCGGAGGGCTGGAAGGCAGTTCAGTGATGAGGGAGCCATAGAAAGTGCTGGTGTCGGGAAGCAGGGGCACTCCGGGGCTGCGGGGATCCCAAGAGATCACTGTGATCAAAATGACAGGAGTCATTATGGTGAATGCATCGCACTCCACGTCCCCTCCTGCAGTCCTGGGATCCCTGCTCCACTGCTGGGCCCTGGCCCCCACTGGGCATGCTCACAGGAATGAGGACAGCCTAGTGGATCCCGGGGGTCTATTCCTAGTCGGCTGCTAAGGCTGCTGCTGCTGCTCAGGTCCCGAGAGCCAGAGGTGGACTGCCAAGTGTCTGCCAGCCAGGGAGAGTCACTGCGATCCATCCTGGGGCAAAGGAGGGGACGGGGCGGTGGAAACAGGTTGAAGTGAGAACCTAATTGGCCAAGACCTCCAGCTCAGAGCACAGATGAAGCGGGTGAGAAGATGGTGGTATTGGTTTTATTCTGCCTACTTTTTTTTAGCCTTTCAGACTCCTTAAAATCTCTGATCCAGTGCCCCAAACTCAGTGCCCTTTCTTATCCTGGGATCAGGCCAAGTCCAGGTTGCCCAGAGCTGGGAGGTATTAAAGGGAAACAGCTGTGTGCTAAGACAGAAAGAACACAGATCTGGAGGCAGACGAACCCAGTTTGAAAATCCCCATCTGTCGCAGCCCAGCTGTGCAGCCCTGAGAGTAAGTCTGTCAGCCTCTCTAACTGTATCAGCCGTAGTTTTCTCATCTGTAAAGTGGCAACAACAGACCCTCTGTATAAGGCCGATGCCGTGAGCTGAAATAAGGGTGTGAGATCACACGGCTGGCAGAGCAGGAGCTTGCTACATGGATGTTGGCCTCTCCACCTCTAATCTGGTTCCCTTTGAATGGGGGAACATACCGGCTACCGGAGTGATCTTTCAACAACAGGGATCAGACATTTAAGCATCTCTGCCTAAAACCTTCGATGACTCCTCATTTACCAAGAGAGAGCCCAGCTATCTAGCATGGCTAACAGGGCCCTTCTTGGTCTGGCTTCCAGTCTCTAACTGATCCTTTGCTCTGACCTGCCTCATACCCTATGCTCCGGCCAGACCTAATGGCTTGTCTTTCCCTGTGAATACAGCAGGCTATTTTTTGCTGCTCCTTTTGCCCTTTTCCTTTTTACCGTCAGGGTAAATGTGAAATCTTCCTCCCATATTCCCCCAACCCCAAATCCCTCCATGTATCTTGTACATATTTCTGAACTTTCAACTCTGCATTGCATTCATATGCCAGCATGGCTGTCTCTGTCTAGACTGAGTTCCTGGCAGACAAAGACTGTTCTAAAGCAATGAATGAATCTCCTTCAAGGACAGAGATAAAGTCCCGGGGAGGGAGTGGAGTAGGGGTGGGACAGAGAAAGTTCAGGGCAGAGCAGACAAAGCCCAGGAGGTAACTAAAGATCAAGGCCGGTGAGCACAGAACAATGCAAGAACAT
Source organism: Pteropus medius (assembly GCF_902729225.1). Taxonomy (NCBI): domain Eukaryota; kingdom Metazoa; phylum Chordata; class Mammalia; order Chiroptera; family Pteropodidae; genus Pteropus; species Pteropus medius. The sequence continues at coordinate 4,294,106 of NW_024344436.1, read as the reverse complement.
GGCACCAGCTTGCAACCTTGCTCTAGGCTGAGAAATTGACAGCAAAATGGTCTGGCTGGTTGTGTCTGGCACACAGTAGGTGCTCAAAAAACTTCTGTTGAAAGATGTAGACCTGGAATGTGAAGCCTGCAGAGGAAATCTATTGAGATAAAGAGCAAGAGGAGGTGAGGAGAGATGAAATGGTTAGTGTAAAGCTTAGCCAACAGCAGGAAAAAAAGAACGTTTTCTTTTTTAGTATCTTGTCTGATAACCACAGCCTTCTTCTGGCAGCCAAACGCATTTGGAGCAGGAGTACTTGCAACCAACCAGCTTACCCTGTTTCTGGGAATGAGTAAGGATTAGTGGTGTGAGGGCAGAGCGCCCTCTGCTGGATCCATGAGTGGATTATTGTGAAGGAAAGATGGCTCAATAGGTTAGTGATTTACGAGTACAGAGGCGCTGCTTGGTGAACACCGACTGTACAGCAAAAAGTAGAAATTAGACTAGTCCTCCCATGCTAGTTATTCTTTACCCAGCAGAATGAGTTAGCAGGAAAGTGTCAGTATTAGTGAGAAGTCCGTGACAAGAGCTCAGGATCAGGATTTCAGAGGGCCAGCTGTGTTGCCTTGGGCTAAGTGACTTAAGTTTATGATTCTTGGTGTATTCACCTGTCAAGTGGTGTGATAGCAATATTATTGCAAAAGAAATGAATTCTCACTTGGAGTTGAGAGATTCAGGTACTAGGATCTCAAACTGCCTGGAGTAGTCCCATCTCCACTGTCCCTTGGCCCCTCCGCCCGTCCCTCACCTCAGACTCCTCCCCATTCATCTCTCACCTGTGTTTTAGGATGGCATCCTCACTGGTATATCTGTACAGACCTGAGAGAGGGCAGAAAGAAGGCCAAATCTAGAGTTGCCAACACCCGGCTAGAGATCTAACCTTCCTTAGCGTTCTCACTAGACCCAGGGAGGCCTGCCTATCTGGAGTCCAGTTCACCCTCTCACCTGGGCCCAGGTGCACCGCAGCTCGGCGCCGGTGGTGAACACATACTGCAGTGCCCAGCAGCAGCAGCCAGAGCACAATACCCCCACTGGCAATGACCTCTGGACGCCTCAAGGTAGCTCTCAGCTGCTCCAGGGTCCATGGACCATGCTCGTTTGGTTCTCGGGCGGCTCGCTCCATGGCCTGCTCTGTATGGGATTTGGAGCTCAGGGGGAGGGGGCAGGTGAGGCGGTGGGGGTCGGACAGAGAAGGAGGAGAAGCTGGAAGTGTGAGGTAGGAGCGGGGAGCAAGGAGAGAGAAAGGTGGGAATTGGGGCTGAGGGAATTGGGGTGAGTCTGATGGGTACTGCTCTCACCTAAAATGAGGCAGACGGGGCTACTGGGCTCCCCAGCCCCAGCACCAGTGACCGCAGCTACTTGCACACAGTAGGAACCTGGTGTTTGGGTGGCAATCTCTAGCTGGGTCTGCTCGGCTGCCACTGTCCAGTTGGTTGGTAGAAACGAGGTGTTTCCCAGACTCCATACCTGAGGACAAGCAGGGTGAGCAGCGCCCTCAGGCACCATCCCAGCAGCTGAGTCCTTCATCTATAGATCTGGGCCTGTGGTACTCCTGCCCTGCCCTTTACTGGGGAATGCTCCACCCCACCTGCACCCACACTTCTTATTCCTGTGTCTTACATCTGTGACCTTGTCCTCACTTTTCACGTCTGTAAATTAGGACAAGAACCCAGGGTAGACTGTGAGATGAAATGAGAGAGAGTAGGTAACTACTTGGCAGGGTCTGGCAGACACCTGCTCAACAACAGTAAGTGTCCATTACTTCTCTGCACAGGCACATTTCTCAGTGCTCAGAGCAGGGGCCGGCAGGATGCCAGGAAAGGGGGAGGTCCTGGCACCACTAGGAGGTGTGTCAACTTGTGGGGGGTACCTGGTAGCCACGGATGACGCCATTGTGGTTTTCAGCAGGTGGTGGAACCCAGTTCATAAGGACACTGCCATTGCCAAGTTTTAGGGTCACCTCCTGGGGAGGGGCACTGGGCACTGGGGGGAGGGAGAGAGGCTGTAAAGAATGCCGAGGCAGAGAAAAGAGCTGAGATGGGGACACAGGGTCAGAGGTGACCCTGATGAGAATAGGAGAACTGCTTGCCTGATTAGGGTGGGAGTCTCCGAGTCAGATCCTCCATCCCCCCAGACTGGAGTGGGACAGTCCAGGACCCCCCTGACAAGAAGGGACCAGGGGGCCAATTGTTGGGTCTGGAGGCACCTGTCCCTTACCTTGTTCGGGCAGCCTCAGGAGCAGCACGTTGCTGTCAGGGCCTCGAGCCCGGCCAGAGGATGGTCTCACTTTGAACTCGTAGTCTTGGCCCCAGCGGAGGCCGCCAAGCTCTGCGCTCTGCCAGCCAGCCAGCAGGGCCTCCGCCCACGGAGCTCCCTGGCCTCCCGAGGCCGTCTGGGCCCTGAACAGCGCGGTGTAGGACTGAGCAGGCGCAGCAGGGCCACTCACCTGGGAGAGAGTCCAGAGAAAGGTCGAGGGGTCAGGGAGCTCATGCTCAGCCCTTTTGTGAGCCCTGGACTGGCTCCCGCCCCTGGGTGCTGGGCCTCACCTTCCAGCTGAGCCACACAGCAGGCCCAGGCTTGGTGCCCTTTGTGGGGTTCGGGTTCATCAAGGTCACGTTTTCCAGCCGAATGTGCATAGCCAGAATCTCCAGAGGCTCCTTGTAGTCCTGGGGCTCTGTGGGAGCAGAGGCACGGGATGGGGCCTGCAGGCCAGAATGAAGGGACTGAGGAGGGGGACGTCCCTTAGCTACCGAGAAACCCAAACTTCCAGATTTCTCAGATCTAAAGCACTCCTAATTCCACTCTGGGATCGGGGAACCTTCCCTTAAGTGAGGTCCCCGCCGCTCTGACCCTGACCCAGCCCACACCAGACCACAGCGCCCTAACTGGAGTCCCCACATTGGCCCTGATTCTAGCTGACTGCTCTTCCCTTACCCTGGACCGACACCCTGGCTGCCCGGCTTTCCCGTCGTCCTGCGTCATTGGTGGCCACGCACATATAGGTCCCTGCGTCGCTCTTCTCTGCTCTTACCATCAGCAAGGAACCCCTGGATACCTGTCAGGGCCAGGTGCACTGTGAAGTCTCCCATGTGGGGAGGGGCTCCGACTGGGGAGGGCAGACATCATCAGGCAGCTTAAGGCCTCTGAGCCTCCCTTTCTCAAATTCTGCAGGGACTCGGGGCTGGAGAGTGGGTCAGCCCCTCAGGGTGTGCCCCATCGTGCCCAGGACAGGATGACGTATGGGGAAGAGGGCTATACTTACTGTGTGCCGCCCGGGCTGGAGGGCCAGGGGTTTCCCATCCTTCCACCATGTGACTGTGGGCTCTGGGTGGCCCCAGGGTGGCCTACACTCCAGGGTCACCTGCTCACCCACCGTGGCCACTGCGTCCCGTGGATGGATCTGGAAATCCTCCCAAAGGACTGCGAAGAGGATGGAGCGTCCGCAGGGAGCAGTGTCCAGTCCTCCCCATCCCAGAGGCGCCCGCTCGATGTCTCTTATCACACCTGCCCCATTTTACTCTACCCGCCTTTTCACTGACTTGTGTCCACTCTTCAGAGCCCCACCTCCAGGTCTCTCATCTAAGTTCACCCCTGACCCAGCTCTCCCCTCCCATCCCCAGCCCCCAGCCTCCCCTCACAGATATCCCCTCAAACCTCCCTCACCTCAGGCATCTCACCCCAGGTGCCCCACCTTACGCCTCCCCTCCCAGGCCTCACCAGCCACAGACAGCCGAGCACCTCGGCTGACGGCTGTGCCCAGCCGGTTGCTAGCCTCACAGGTGTAGATGCCTAGGTCTGTGGATCGGGCCTGGTCCTTGTGGGCACGTCCCTGGGTTGGGGGCCGCAGCAGCAGCAGGGTTCCATCAGGTAGGAGGTGGTGTACGTCTGGGGGCACCATACTCAGAGGCTGCCCATTCAGCAGCCAGCGGATGGTGGGAGGCGGCTGGCCTGAAGCTCGGCAGCTCATCTTGGCAGGGCCAGGGCCCTGGAACAGCTGGTCCTGGGGGTGGACTAGAATCTGAGGTGGGAAGTCCTGAGCCTTGCCTCCTGGGAGGGAAAGGGAAGCAGAGCCTGGTCTGACTACCAGAAGGCCTCCCAAACCGCTGGATACCTCATCTGCATCCAAATAGCAAGCTAGCTGGGAGGGGAGAGGGCCTGCAGAGCTCTCAATATGTCTGTCTCTCTGTCTTACACACATATTATCACTATTACCATCATCATCTCTGGTGCCCCTACAGCAAAAGGGAGGCAAAGGAACAAGGAGGCATCTTCTTCCCTGGCCAGGCCTTGGATCAAGGGAGCACGGGCCAGGAGAGAGGAGGGCCACACTTACCCGAGCTGAGGAGAAGCAGGAGAGGCAGGGGCCACCAGGCCCCAAGGAAGCCGGTTCCTCCAGAGCCCATGGCTACTCTCAGGCCTCTTTCCTGGTCCCAAGCACTTTGTCCTGCTGCTCTGAGCTCATAGCAAGGGAAGGAGGGGCGGGGCGGGCTGCTGGTGGTTGTTTGTGGTTGAGAATGCCCCAGAGGGAAGCAGCTTTGAGGAAACCGATGCTTCCTGCCTGGCCCTCAGAACCTTGAAGAACTGGGAGGAGCCCAGAGGAGAGATATTCTCCAACCTTGACCCTCTAGCTATAACCCTTGACTCCAACATCAGCCTTAAGGTTTACCTCGTGATTTAGCCTGGAATTTCTTAAAGGTAATCTTCACACCAACCACAACCCTGACCACAGCCTTGATCATTTCACCCTAAGCCTCTATTTAAATCTTGAATACCCATCCCTATCCCTTTGCTTCCAAGTGACCCTCTGCTAGGGTAGAATGGAAACCCAGAGGCGGAATCTCAGGGCACATCATAAAGGATCTAAGGATATAGGAAAGTGGACTACGGGCGGAGGAAGCTAAGTGGAGGGGAGCAGGAGTGTATAGTCATTCTTGAATCCATTCCCCAAGGACTGATGAGGCTGGGAGGTGGGTAGGAAGATAGCAAGGATTCAGAGGCTCTGGGACAAGCTGGAGATGCCGGCCCTGTGTTCCTATTCAGCCCAGAGATAGATGAATAAGCTTCTAGGAGACCTCGGATAAGTTCCTTAACCCCTGCAAGTCACTTTCTAATCTGTAAGGGGGAATAATAATAATAGCGCCTTTCCTTCAGGGTTAGAATAAGAATGAGATGAGATAAAATCACTTAGTACAGTAACCTAATGCATTATAAGTTATCAGCAAGTTTCAGCCAATGTTGTTATCTTTATGCATATTCTATTACTGAAACTATTCAAGCATCCTCAGCAGGGATAGTTCTCAGGTCCTGGAAAGGTGGTTGGACTCAATGATCTTTAAGAGTCTTTCTAGCCCTGAAACCTATATCCGTAGCAGATGGGCCTGGAGCTTCTGAGTCTGCAATGTCAGTGCTCTCCCCCTGCTGCTCCCCACCCCCACCCCCTCCCCCTCCCCGGAGAGAGGCTGCTCTCCTCTCTCAGAGCCCAGCTCCTGTTTACAGGTCTCTTCCTTCCAAATCTGGAATCTCAGCCATTTCCTGGAGCTGTTCCCAGAAGGCCAAGGCCGGGCTCAGAGGGCTCAGCGGAAGAGTGTCCAGCCTTTGTTCACAACTTTCCTGGCCAGCTTCTCTGTGGGGCCCCTAACCCAGCTGACTCCCTCTCTTCCTCCCCCTTCCCAGCCTGGCCTCAGTGCCAGCCACAGCTCTCACAGCCTATCAAGAGGAGTGAAGGTCTCTTTCACAGCTTCTTCTTTTTCCTCTCAAATGCAGACTAAGACCAATTAAGAATCAGAGCCAGAGAAGCCCATGGTCTCTACAGCCTGGGCGTTTCCAAGAGATGGAGAATAGAATGAAACTAACGGAGTGACGGAGTGACGGAGCTAGAAGAATAGGAATTGGGATCGGAAAATAGTTTGGTATTTCAGAAGTGGAGGAGCTAAGGGCAATGACAAATTCCATGGCATGTGTGCCTGGCAGGGTAAAGTAGAATTTATGGGGTCAAGGATTTGTGGGGCCAGTGGGATGAAGGGGGTATTCATATGGACACTGAAGTCAGCCAAGGACCAGACAAGAAAGAATGTGGTGAGGCAGATGGATTAACTGCATACACAGCCAACCTGAGATTTCCCAGGTACAGAGCCCTTAAGCCTGTGTAGCTCCCTGACTGCCTGCTCCCCAAGAGTCGCTGTCAGCAGTCCTTCGTTAGTCTCTTCTGTTTATATGTTAGACTTGGGGAGATTAACCGATTAACCGAGTTCTCTGCTAACGATGTAATGCCAACTTGATTTTACTCAAATCTGTATAATTCAGAAAGTGGTATAAATTTCCCTCAGAGAAAAAAAAGATGGCAAGTCCCAAAGGAATTCAGATTGATGACTAGCCCTGTCCTCAGCTGAGTGAGAATGGACAGGTGACACAGTGAGGAGGGCTACCAGTGCTGTACTGCAGGAACGGAGTCCCAGAGGCTATGGCAGCCTGAGGAATGAATGGCTCCTGCCTCACAGTCATGAGCCTCATCCCTGGAGACTGCTGTCATTCCATTCCATTCCACTCCACTCTATTCCATTCCAGCCTCTCTTCATTCCCAGGCTCTGGAGAGCCAAGTGTTAAGAACCAATGGGCATAGGAGGGACCAGTTACTCTGAGCTATTCCTGTGGGACATTTGAGATCCTTCACCTTACTTGGTCCAAGCATCAGGGGCACTCAGGGATCCACAGAGTGATGGCCAAGGGAACTTCCCGACAGTGAGGTAAGTCTGGATGGCTCCCAGACACCACAGTGCTCATTTCCAGCAGTTTGACCCATCAGCATCCTGATTGTCTCATTTCCACACAGTAAGGAGGAGCTGACTGCATGAGTCACAGGGATGATGTTAGTCAATAGGAGCCACCTCCAATTTCAAGGAAGGTCTGCTCTGGGCCCTGGTGACGTGCAGACCCAGTGACATTTAAAAAGTGTCTCACTTTACCCCCTGGTTTTAGAGTTTTGTGTTTTGTGAGTAACTCAGTTGCTTTTAAGAGAGAAGAGAGAGAGGACAAGGAATGAGTGCCCTTCTAGAAGACCCTCCAGAGGAAATTTTTCTACCTCTGGCTTCTGGCTTCTCTGGTTTCTTATTCTGGGTTCTCCGAAGAGGCAGCCACGGGCTTCTGCTGGCCAAGCTGGTGGGGTAAAACATACGAATTCACGTGGGACTAAAGTCAGTTACACTAGGTCGAGAACTTGTTTCTACTTCTTACTGGCAGAATGACTTCAAGTAAGTCACATAACCTCTCTGAACCCCACTTTCCTTTTCTGTGAAATGTCTGTATGAGGTTTGTCAGTAGTGAATATGGAAGTGCTTTCGAAACACTAGATATGTGTTAATTAATCTCTTGAGTGTTCTGGGAATGGCACACCTCCTCCCTGGCCAACAATGCCAACCACATCTGGGGATCCTTTTCGGCTTTGAGATTCTGCTCTTTTTTCCTTTCGCTTATTATTTTTTTTCTTTTTTTGCTTGAGTTTGCTCATTCCCAACCTCCAAATTCTCATCTGTGTTCTAAAATTCTAAGCTAGAGGGAAATTGAGCCAAGAGAAGAGACAATGATGACCAACCCTCAGCTGAATAGAGCGATTTCTCTGATGCCACTGCACTGGCACAGCTTTCTATTCCCTACCTCCTGGTCCCATCAGCATCACAGGCAATGTCAGGGTCCATGGGGAAATCACGTCTAACACTCTCAACCCCACAGTTTATTGACTTTCTCAACACCAATGATTATGGTGCACACCTAGACCAAATATTGTCCAACTGGAGACTTCAAAGGCTGTTGGCATCAATATTTAACCATCTGCTCACATGTCCAAGGAGAAAGGGAGATCAGTTACTGTACTTTGTGTTCAGCCTCTCAGTGCTCTCCAGCTAAAGACCACCAGGACTGTGCCTATTGTTGAAAACATTGGGTTTATTACTTTTTGCAGCTGGCGAGAGTGCATACTACAGAGAACTGTGGAGTATCTCAGTAACAGCTTGTTAGAAAGAACCTATTACAGGATTTGGGCTTTGACTGGATGATATTGAGGAGGGTCCTAGGAAGTGGAGCTTTGCTCTGAATTTGACGCTGTCAGAAATCAGGGACAATTTCATGATTCTTCACAGAAGAGTGGTGATGATTTCTTGGTCACACATCCAATGTTCATATATGTATAGCTGGTTTTGTTGGTTTATATGTCTATTCCTGAATGAACACCACACACTCTTAATTACTAAAGCTGTATGATAAGTTTGGTATTGTTTATTTTTCTTTTTTGTAATGCAATGTTGGACTTAAGCTTTGATTTCGAAAACATCCATTTTGTTTTTTGTTTTTTTTTGCTTTAAAAAAAATCTTTATTGTATAAGTTTTCAAAACACAAAAGCAGAGAGAAGAATATAATGAACTCCTGTGGACCTATCATCATTCCAGCTTCAATAATTAAAAATAATTTTGCCTTTTTTTTACATCTATCCTTCTTACCTCCCCCATCCCCTGAATATTTTAAAGCAAACCTTAAATCATATCATTTCACCCATAAATACTTCAGTTATATATCTCTATTAACTAAAGATCAAAAACGAAAGCATCCATTTTTTATGAGGCATCTTGTAAATGCCTTGTAAAAAATCATGCTTCAATGAAGGCACTTGAATAAACACATTGCCAGCCACAAGACTAGGTGAAGAGCTGGGCTGCCTCCCCTTAATGAGATTCCTTTGTTTTAGTGATCTTAACTGATTTCAACAACTGACCATTTGGGCCACTTACTGTCTTTCTCTGCCCTGCTTTAAATTCCCGCTCTTATTTTTTTCCTCTCTGTTAATCACCTTCCTCCCCGCCCCCAGCTTCCATCCCTGACCTACTGATGTTGCCGTTTCCTCTTAAGAACTGGATCCCCACCTGGAGCATGGTCCGTGGCTCCGCCTGGGGCACAAACCCAGAACCTTCTGCATGAAAAGCAGACGTGCCAACCGCTACACTATGGAGACACCCCACTCCCCGCTCTTATGTTTTAAATTCACCAATAGTGGGCCTGCGAAACCCTAGACATGCAACCTTGCTGTGTAGCCCTAGGTGTGCTGTGTAATTTTCAGGTCCTGTGAGTGATAAACGTTTATCTTTTTCAATGTTTCCTGATGATTATTGCTGAAGGACATCTTGCAATCATAGTAAGAACCACGAGGACGGGTTCAGCCACAGTATTGGTTATTGATTGGCTGAGAGTGGCACAAAACAGGTATTTACTAGAGTGATTCCTGCCCCCTTCTTTTTTCAGAAGTGTCTTGACTCTCCTTATGTCTTTCAGCTTGTCAAGTTCCTTGAAAAACTTGTAGAATCAGTCGAATACATAGAAAGAACTGACATTGTATAACATTAAGCCTTCCTATTTGTAAATGTGCACACCTCCCTCTTCATTCGGGCCTTCTTTAATACCTTCCAATAAAGTTTTATAATTTGCTTTACATAGATCTTAACGCACATTTTGTTAAACGTATTCTTAGCTAACTTGTTAAACCACCTGTTGAGGTTTATTTGCAAAGATAGTTGCAATAATCTCTACCATCCTGTATGCTTGCCCGTTTGCAATACTTGTCGCCTCTCCTGTAAAGAAGTGGAATCTTTTCCCCAACCCCTGGAAGCCGGGCTGGTTTTGTGAATTGCTTCGATCAACTGAATAGGATGGAAATGACGCTGTGGAACTTGCAAGTCTAAGCCTCAAGAAGTGGTGCAGCCTCTGCTCTTGACCTCTTGAAACACGGCTCTGCAACTACCATGTGAAGAAGCTTTGTTTAGCCACATAGAGCAGAGACGAGATATTCTAGCTGAGAATTTCTAAAGCTACTAGCCAACAGCCAGTGTCAATCACCAGACATGTTAGTGAGGCCATCTTAGGCATTCAGCTCTAGTTCAAGATGCCAGATGATATAGACACATAAATGACCTCACGCAGCACCAGAAAATGAGTTGCCCAGAGCCCAAATCGCTGACACAAAGAATTGTGATTAAATAATATGTTTATTCTTTGAAGTTACTACATTTAGGGGTGGTTTGTCACAGAGCAATAAAAAACCAAAACACCCTGATGTTATGTCTAATTGTAGATTCTTCGGAGTTTTCTATGTAGAAATTTCATATAATCTTAATGTAATGGCATTTTTGGTTTTTTTATTTCCCATCTTTATAGCTTTTTGTTTATTTTTCTTACTTTACCGGTACAGTGTTGAATACAAGGCATGGCTGTGAATGTATCTTTGTTTACTTCTTCATTTAAAAAGAAATACTTCTAATATTTTACCATTAAGAATGAAATTTGCTGTCATGTTTTGTAGATACTGCTTATCAGGTTTTCAAAAGTTTCCTTTTATTTTTATTTTGAAGAGCTTTTGGTCATGATTAAATATTAAATTTTATAATTTTGCAGGGTATCTATTGAGATAGTTTTTCTCTTTTAATCTGTGTAGGTAGTGAACGACATTGATGAATAACATTTATTTACTTTCTAATTTAAAGTTATTCTTATACCTCTGGTATAAAATTTGGTCACGACATATATCCCTTTACACATTCCTGGATTCATTTGCTTATATTTAGTTTAGAATATTTTGCATATGTTGGTGGGATTGACCCATAACTTTTCCCCACATACTTTCCTTGTCTCGTTTTGACACAAAGTTTAACTGGCCTCATAGGGTGAACTCCAGAGTACTTACTCTGTATTTTCTGAATGAGTTTGCATAAGATGGAAATTATCAGTTTCTTGAACCTTTGGTAGAACTTGCCTGTAAAAGCAACTGAGCTGACATTTTTCTTGTAGGAAGATTTTCATTTCTTTTTCTGATTCAATTTCTTTAAGGGTTCCAAGACTAGTCAGGTTTTCTAATTTGTTTTGGGTCAGTTTGGGTAAGATAAACATCTCTAGGAATTTTTCCATTTTGCCTGTTTTTGGATTAATTTTGTTCATATCGTCCTCGTATTCTCTTTTCCATCTATACTTTACTGGTAATTATTTTCTCTTTGTTCATTCACAATATCATTTGTCTTTTCTTTTTTTCCTTGATCAATCTCACTAGAGATTTACTTTTTAAATAATCTTCAGAGAACTAACTTTTGGTTCAACTGATCTTCTGTACTATATTTTTCTTTCAAAATTTCACTAATTTCTGCTGTCTCTCTGTTATTTCACATATTCTACTTTCTTTGGTTCCGTTTGATTGTTTCTCTTCTAATGCTTTAGGTTTGGTGCTTTCTTTAATTTGCAGGCTTTCTGCTTTTTAAATATAAGCATTTAAGGCCACAAACTTTCCTCTTAGTGACATTTTTGCTGCATCTTACAAGTTTTGGTATATAGTATTTTATTATGGTTTAGAGTAAAAAAAAAAACTTTATTTAGAAAAGTTTTAGATTTACAGCAAAATTGAGAGGAAGGTGCAGAGATTTTCCATCTAACTCCTTGTAACCTCACATGCATAATCTCTCCCATTATCAATGTCCCCCTCCGGATGGTATATTTGTTACAATGAACCTACGTCGACACATTATAATCACTCCCAAATTCATAGTTTACCTTAGGGTTCGCTCTTGGTATTGTCCATTCTACGGGTTTGGACAAATGTATAATGATATGTATTTATCATTATAGTATTATACAGAGTACTTTCAATGTCCTAAAAATCTTTGTGCTCTGCCTACTCATCTCTTCTTTCCCCCAGCCCCTGTCAACCTCTCATCTTTTTTACTGTTTCCATAGCTCGCCTTTTCCAGAATGTTAGACAGCTGGAATCATACAGTATGTAGCCTTTTCAGATTGATTTATTTCACTTAGTAATATGCATTTAGGGTTCTTCCAATGCCTTTTCATGGCTTAATAGTTCATTTCTTTTCAGTGCTGAATAATAGTCTATTGTCTGAATGTATCCATTCAGCTACTGAAAGACATCTTATTTGCTTCTAAGTTCGGCAGTTACACATAAAGCTGCTAAAAACACCAGCATGCTGGTTTTTATGTGGACATAAATTTCCAGTTCTTTTGGGTAAACACTAAAAAGTGTGACTGCTGGATTGTATGGTAAGAGTATGCTTACTTTTGTAAGAAACTGCCAAACTGTCTTCCAAAGTGGCTGTAGCATTTTGCATTCCCACCAGCAATAAATAGGAGTTTCCGTTATACCACATTCTCACCAGCATTTGGTGTTGTCTGCATTCCAGAGTTTGGCCATTCTAGTAGATGTGTAGTTGCATCTTGTTGTTTTAATTTGCATTTTCCTGATAACATATGACATGAAGCATCTCTTCATATTCTTATTTCGTATCTGTATATCTTCTTTGGTGAGAAAGTCTGCTCCTGACTTTTGCCTATTTTTTAATTGGGTTCTTTGTTTTCTTATTGTTAAGTTTTAAGAGTTCTTTGTATATTTTGGATAATAGGGCTTTATAGAATATGTCCTTTGCAAGTATTTTTTTCCCAGTCTGTGGCTTGTCTTTTCATTCTCTTGATATTGTCTTTCAGAGAGCAAAATTTTTTTATTTTAATGAAGTCCAGCTTATAATCATTTCTTTCATGGGTTGTGCCTTTGGTGTTGTATCTTAAAAGTCTTTATTATATTCTAGGTCAGCTAGGTTTTCTTCTGTTATCTTCTAGGAGTTTTATAGTTTTGTGTAGATTTAAGTTTTAAAGTTTCTTTCATAATTTCTTTATTGACACATGACTTATTAAGAATTGTGTCCTTAAATATACAAATGAATGGAATTTTATATAACTTTTTTTTACTGTTGACTTCTAATTTAATTTGTGGTCAGGGAATAGTCAGTATGATACCAATTCTTCAAAATTTACTGAGCCTTACTTTCTAGCATAAGGTCAATTTTTGGAAAACACTTCATGGGTTTTTTTAGAAGAATAAATCTTTAATTGGTGTAGACTTTTATACACATTTTCAAAAAAACCAAGCTTGTATGTTAAACTATTAAAATCTTATAATTTTTTACTATCTTTTAAAGCCTATTTGACCAATTAGTATTCGAGAGAGGTATGTTGAGATCTTTCACTGCAAATGTAGATTTTAAAATTTCTTCCTATAACACTATTGATTTTACTTCTTATATTTAGAGGTTAGGTACATACAATGCAGTTTTAACATTTTTTTAGAGAACTAAATCTTTTAATATTATGTAGTTACCTCTGTAGCAGACCCTGTTGAGGCTCCATTTGTAACTCTTCAGAATTTACCTCTACACCGAAGGCTTCTTTCTGTGAGTATCTGCAATTCCGTTTGGAACACACATTTGGACCAAATGCAGAGCAAGCTGAAGTCCTGAGAGTTAAGACTCCAGAAGTAGCCCGAAACCAATGATGGATGGGGATTTGGCGGATAAATACCACCCCTCTTCCTTGTCTCCCAGTTGGGATTATCCTAAAATCTGTTTAACAGTCTTCTAGGGTTCCCCACATTGTTAATGGGTTTGATAACAACAACAACAACAACAAACAACAACAACAACAACAAAAAGTCTTTATTGGCTTTAATCTCTTTCCTGTTCCACTTCCTTACTATCCTACTAATGTTTCCTAAAATAAATTATTTGCACCCAAATTCAAGGCATTTTATTTATTCCTAATAATAAAGGAGGTTGTCTATTTAACTGGGATGCTTTTTGGAGGCAAAGGGTGTGCAATAATAATGACGCTAGATAGTGGGAGTGAGCGAGGACTGTCTGAGGCGAACAGGATGTACAGTCATCCTACTAATTAGGCTTTTTGTCCTGAAGTTCATTTGTTTTATGTCAATAGTTACCCCACCTTCCTTTCGCTCATGATTTGCCTAGTATTTCTTTTTCCGTTACTTTACTCAGCTTTGCCAAATCTTTATTTTGGGTGTATTTCATTTAAATAACATACAGTGCTAGATTTTTAAAAATACAACAGATTGTACTTTAACTGATGAATGTAGGCGATTTATAATTTATCTGTAATCTATTATTTAGCCTTGTTTCTACCATCTTATTTTTGGCTTTCTATTGTCCCACTTTTCTTTATCCCTTTTCTTGGCTTTTAAAAAAATTGATTGAGTTTGTGTTTGTTGTTTCCTTATTCTATTTTCCCTTTTATTGGTTTGGAACTTATACCAATTCTGTCATAGTGGTAACCGCAATAACGTTCCCCTGAATACTTAAAATCTGAAGTTACTATCTTATCCACTTTCCCTTTACCAAAAACTTCAAGCACCTTGGAGTAGTTTCATTCTGATTCACCCCTACCCAATTTACATGCTATTATTTCTCTGTATTTTATTTGTCAGGATTTGGAAATTACAGATTAGATATTATTGTTATCATTTTATAAGGCACCATTCTCTTTGTACTCATCTCTTTGCTCGCCTTTCTTTTTTGTATCTTTCTTTTGGAATAATTTTCCCTCTTCCTAAAATATTTCTATTAGAAGTTCTGTTAGTGTTAATGATAAACTGTAGTTTTTATTCATCTGATAATATCTTTATTTTGCCCTTTTATGTGGAAGATTGCTTTGCTAGGTACAGCATTTTAGGTTAACAGTTATTTTTGCCCATCATTTAAAAGATATTATTTTACTTTCTAATGATTTTCATTATGTTGTCTAAATGTATATGATCCATCTTTTTCTTTCTGACTACTTTTAAGATCTCTCTGTCTTTTATTTCTGACTACTTTTAAGATCTCTCTGTCTTTGATCTCTCTCTAGTTTTACTGCATTTATTTAGATGTGAAAGTCTCTTTATATATCTTGTGTATTAACTTTCTTGTATTTGTATATTTATGTTTGTCATGAGCTCGACAAAAATTTCAGTCATTACTCTTAAAATATTACCTCTCCTCCATCTTTCTATTCTTTCTTTTGAGCTTTTATGTGTTAGAGCTTTTCATTCTACACACCATATCCCTTAATCGCTTTTTCATATTTTTCATCTCCTTGTCTGTCTGTGTCTTATTTCAAAAAATTTCTTCAGATACATCTTCCAATTAAATAACTCTCTTCAGTTGTATTTAATGTGCTGCTTAACTCTTTTATTTACATTTTTATTTCAATAAATTATATTTTTATTTATAAAAATTTTATTTTGTTCCTTTTCAAATTAGATCACTTTCGATAGTCTCTTGCTGCTTGTTCATTTTTGTAATTTTGTCTTTTATTTCTTCAAGTATTTCATAATTATTTCATATTTCATATCTGATAATTTCAATATCTGAAAGCCTCAGGGGTCTAAATCTATTGCTTCTTAGTCTGCTGACTCTCATTCGTGGTGATTTGTTTCCTTCTGTATTTAATGACCTTTCATTGTCAACTTATCTTTGGTTGATCTTAATCTCTGAAAAATTTAGGAGAAGATATTCTCCAGAGAGGATCTGAATTTTTATTTTAGAAGTCTGGGATACTACCAACTGGAGGTCCCTTCTAGGATACCAACTTAATCCAGGAGTCTCAGGTTCAACTCTCCTACCTTGTCACAAGTCCAACTCTAGCCTTCTGTTACAGGGCTATATACACATTTGCCCCTGGGTAATCCACATTTTGTGAGTGCTAATTACTCTGGACTTACTTTACAGTTCCAAGCTTTTATACATGCTGATCCTTCTGCCTGGAATATGTGTCCTTTCGTGTTTATTTTTTTCACCTGATTAACTAATTTTTCTAAGACTAAGTTCAGACCTGTTTTTCTCCAAGATACCTTTGCTGACAACCTCTAGCCTGGGTTAGATGACTCTCCTGTATGTTCCCAGAGCACCTTGTATCTAATTCTGTCACTGCATCTTTCATGCTGTATTGTAATAATCTGCTTACTCATCTGTCTTCCTCCAAGAGATTTCTTCTGGGCAGGGGTCATGGCGTAGTTATGCTGTTTCCCCAGTGTCTATCTAGCACAGGGCCTGGTCAATGGTAGATTAACAAAGGTCTTTGAATAAATGAAAGAACATCTGAGTGAATGAATGAATGGGTGAATGACGATGGTTTTGGAATGGACAATTTGGGGTTTGCAAAGAGGGTGAAGGATGGTGAAGGGAGATGAGAAGAAAAGAGAAAAGAGAATAACTGATGTTTTAAAACTGTTTGTTTTGTTCTCCTTGCTTACGTGGAAGAAAGTTGTCATTTCATCAAGTTTATTGAGCATCCAGTATGTGCTAGGCACTCTGCTAGATGCCAGTAATACAAAGATAAAGACCAAAACAAAATAAAATAGAAACAAAACCCACTTCCTTACTTAACCCTCTCCCCTCCATCTGCCATTTAAGGCAGATTTGGCTTGAGCCAGGAAGCCGGGCCCTCAGGGATTCAGCACCAGGGAATGCAGTGGGGCATGCTCTCTTCTCACCTAACCTTCACCCCTGCCCCTCAAGGCTGACCAGCAAATGTACCCCTTCTCCAAGTCCTGCAACTCCCATATGCCCGAGCAACTTAGGCACTTGCTTTATCTCATTCTGGATGAGGCACCTGAGAAGGTTAGGGGAGCAGTTCTGGCAAACTAAGGGGGGCCGCAAACGCACACCTGCTCAAATGAGCCTGGAGAAGTGCACAGGGACAGGGAGCTGGGAGGGGGTGCTGTCAGGTAAGGGTGGAGGGACCGACTAGAGATGTTGTTGCCCTGAGGGCGGGGACCAAACTTGCTCCAGTGCGAAGGTGGAGACAATGGCCTTGGGAATTGCTCTGTGGGATGGTGGAGAGTCAGAGCTGGAGTTTAGGGGTTGGGGAGGGGCCAGGAATTCAAGGACCCCTAGAGGCATTAGGGAAGAGAGGTCAGAACACACAGAAGGCCTCCTCTGCCAGCTTTTTAATTACCTTCTCTCCTCACACAGATTATTGTCTTTCCTGTGAATTGTTTCAGAGGCCGGCTGGAATAGGGGGGAGGGCATGGGCATGGCCTGGCTACGCAGTGGCCCAATCTTTCTGTATTTTGATGTTTGTACGGTTAGGGAGTCGCCCTTCTCCAGTCTCCTGAGCTTCTGGGAGCAGGGCAGGTTCCGGAAGGCGGAGGCCAAGGGTTGCATCACGTCTCTCTGACATGCTTGGGAGCAGTAAGCCTTCTCCTCCCCCATCATTTCTCTGGAAAGTCGAACCTTATTCTCTCACAGCTGGAGGAAGCCCAACGGCTTTTCCTGGGGATAATGATTGTTTCAAAGGCTCGTTTTGTAAGGAAGCTAGGGAGAAGGCTTAGATATGAGGGATTAAAAGTCAGTTCTTCACTTGATCTAGCTTTCTGGGCCAGGGGAGTGAGTGAGAATATAGGAATAGAGACGGAAAGAACGCTTGGCACGCCGCTGAGGGAGGCTTTGGGAGGCGGCCAAGCACGGGGGCTTGAATCCTTTGTCCTTGCTAGGGCCCAGGTCAGGGGTCAAAGGAATGTGCTCGAGGTCCTCTCTCACCAGTCCAGAGTTACCCAGGTGCCAGGTGCCCGGTGCCCAGAGAAGGGTGATTCCAAGGCACTGCCTTCCCTTGCTCAGAACAGCTCCCTTAACACCCAGTAACCAGGATCCAGCTTCCCACAGTTTGTAACAGTTGTGCGTTTTGGGCAAGCGGTCTCTCTAGTCTGGGCTTGCCAAAAGTGTCCCAGGAACCAGGCGTTTGTTCGGAGGGAAGGGAAGCGGATAGGAAACGTAAGAGATCCTTAGGAATGGCATGGGACAGTCATGGGGTTAGGTTACTGATGTTAGTTCCCATAAGACCCTTGGGGGACTGGGCCGGAAATTTAATAGTCTATAAGGTTCTAAGGGTGCACAGCCCATATCCAATGAGAGCACGGCCCGTGAACCCAGAGCAAACGCGACGGGGTTTCACTCCCAGGTCCCTCTCGCGCGGCCCGCTGCATCTCCCGTCTGCGCATGCTCACACTCTTCCGCAGGCGAGACCCGCGCGCCCTCGCGTGGATCTCCCCTCGCCTCGCTTCCCGGCGACTCAGGCCTCCCCACCGTCCCCGGGGGAGGGCGGGTCCCGGGGCGGCTCAGGCGCTAATCCCCACCGGGCCAGCCTCGTCCTGCTCGCGGATCAGGCGCGCGCCCGCAGTCCGCAGTGTGCGCGAGCGGCCGGGCGAGCCCGGGGCCCGGGGCGGCGACGTGTGCGTCCGGCCCGGGGCGGGGGAGCGCGCGGGCGAGCGCGGGTAGCGGCGGGCAGAGCGCACCGGCAGGCCTGGTGAGCGGCCGGGAACTGCCGGCGACACCGAGTAACCGGGCGGGCCGGGCTCCGTCGCGCTCCGGGGTTCCGGGGCGGGGTCCTCCTCCGGCTCTGGGGAGTCCTGCAAGGACACGCGCCAGGGTCAGCGGACAGCGGCCCGGTCTGGAGGCGCCCTGGTGTCCAAGAGCGCTGAGAAGACCGAGGTGATGGAAATAGTTCCCTCCACACTCCCACCTCCTGGAAGGCATAGGTCTGGATTTTCTTGCAATACACGACATTTAGCGTGGTGCTCAGTAAATGTTGAAATGCATTAAGTGCAGCGCTTTGTCCCGTTAGTCTCTTTCCTATCTTGATGGAAAGCACCCCATGAACAGAGTTAGTTGTGGAATGTGGGGAAATCATCAGAGTTGGTGTCCAAAGACTTAGGTGGGATCCTAGACCTTCAATTTATTTCCTTGTTGGATACTGGGCAAGTCATTTCACCTAAGTCAGCCTTATTTTTCTAATCTCTAGAGTGGGGATGACACAACTATTTCTCAGGTTATTCTGAGTACTGTAAAGAGATATCAATATAGTATGGCTACCTAGCACCAGGAGGTGGTAGGGGGCTCATTGGTGTTTGTGAGGCACCCACTCACCTTGTCCTTCAGGATATAGAGTGCCATGGGGTTCTTCCGCTCCTGCTCTCCACTTCGGGGGAGGGTGTCTGCTGCACAGGGCAAAGAATGGGGTGGTTGACCCAGGTATAGAACCCTTCCCACAAGCCAGCACCTAGATTCTGCTTCCCAAGCGGCCTGTCAAGGATGCACAGGTCCCGGTAGGGCAGGTCCCGGGGCGGCTCAGGCGCTAATCCCCACCGGGCCAGCCTCATCCTGCTTGCGGATCACAACCTCCTGCCACAACCTCCTGCCACAACCTCCACCAAAGGATTGGCAACACCTAGGGTCCTACCTTGGCCGCACCTCTCCCTGTTCTGTAGTCTTCGGGCAGTTGGTGGAGGAAGGGGCCCTGCAGAGCTGGCTTCCTTGTTGCCCAGTTCTGCCTTTTCCCAGCAGCCCACTGATCTGAGTGCCGATGGGATGGGTGAGTGGGCAGCTGGGAGCTCACCTTCTGGTTTCAGGCTGTCATCGTTCTGATCCATATATTCCAGGGAGTTTTGCTTTTCCAGCTTTCTTTTCTTCCTGCAAATCAACCCAGCACCCCATGAACAGAGCTACTGAGTATGAGCAGGAGGAGGTCTGGGGATGAGACACAGCGGGATTTGATAGCTGTAAGAGAAGCCTTGTAACAGAAGGATGAGCTGGAATGAGTCACACCTAAATTTACATCCTAAGTCTGTCGCTATCATTGTGGCTGTGGGCAAGTCATTTAAGCAATCTGAGTTTCAGTGTCCTTATCTGTAAACTGCAGGTACTCATACTTACAAGGCATCACACTAACCACAACCACAGTGCCTGGCCCATGAAAGGTGCCCTGCAAGCGAAACCATTATTAACAGTGCTGGGTTGCCAGGGGTTGTGAGTGGAGGAGGTGGTTCTGTACACAACACACACAGTGGTGAGATGGATCTCCTGAGAAGAGGTTCAGGGCCCTGAGGGGAAAGACATTTAAAGAATAAGAAAAGAAGAGAGCTTGGGGTTGGGATGGATTGAAGAATTAGGGAGCTCGGGATGTGGAACTTGGGGAGTTACCCAGACTTTTTGGAGGGTTTCCAGCATGCGCAGACTGTCACCAAGGTCACAAGGAGGAAGATGCCTCCTGTGGACAAGATGATATAGAGGGAGCTTCTTCCTAGGGAGAGAGAGAGACAGAGATATGGGAGAAATTTCAGAGGAGGCACCAGGTGTGGTGAGGAGAGCTTCCTGCAGTGGATGGAAGAGAAAAAGAGCCCCAGGCAGTATGGCTGGCCCATGGCAGAGTTTGCCCAGAGCCCACTTCCCACCTGTTGCTGTCTTCCACAGAGAACTGGCTCATCTCTGCCTCTCTCTCCCTCTGTCTGGGATGTCTGTAGCCCCTCATGGGCACCCGCCTGTCAGGGTTTTGTGTCCTAAGGGAAGGCAAGCAGGGAGACTCACTGTACACGGTGATCTTGATGGGCAAGCTGCGGCCCTGGCTGATGGGGTTCTCCACTACGCAGCTGTACAGGTCATCGTCCTCCATGAGCACCCTGGTGATGGTGAGCACCTTTTGGTCGGGGGACAGGAGCATTCGCGAGTCATTGAGGAGGGGCTTGCCATCCTTCAGCCAGGTGTAGCTGGGCTTGGTGCCATTTTCGTGTGAGCAGTTCAGGGTGAAGGCCTCGCTGAGCTCCAGCACAGTGGTCGAAGCCACTAACACCTGCGGCCTCGAAATGGGCACTGAGCCCAGGGGGTGGGGAGCCTGTGAGCCATGGGACAAAAAAGCTTCTCCCTCCCCCTTCTTAACTCCCTACCTTCCAACACAGCGCAACTCCAGTTGTGGTCTGAGAAGACCCTTAAGAGATCATCAGTCCAGTTCTTCGCCATTGTCCCTCCATCCATTCATTTATTCATTCACTCACTCACTCACTCACTCACTCATTTATTTACCAGCTATTTATTGAGCACCTATTAAGCACAGGACGTACAAAGCTGAACAAGACAGCCATAGCCCCTGCCCTCATGGGCCTTCCCGTCCTTTCTTCTCAAATACCTTTCTAAGATTTCTTAAACTGAGCCAGCCTGAAACAAAAAAGCCTAAGTACGACTGTCTACTTTCAAATATTGGCTCTATCCCTAGCAGCATGACTTAATAAGTTATTCAACCTCTTTGTGCCTCAGCTTTCTCTTTTGCAAAATGGGGATAATGATAATAATATCCCTACATTATTATAAGCATTAAACGAGTCGATATCTGCAAAGCACTTAAAATAGTTTCTGGCCCATAGTAAGCACTCTATACGTGTTAACTGTAGCCTGTCTGCCAACTTCTAATATCTAATTGGCTCACTCTCAGCAACCAAGTGGCTTTTGTGCTTGATCTCCCAGGGTCTAGCCCCAGTCCCAATCCTAGTCCTGTCTCCTTCCCTGCTATAGCACTTTACCATCTACAGTGAGGTTAATGGTCTTCTCCCCCGTGAAGGTGTCATCGGTGATGGAGATCTCGACCTCATAGGTGCCCTCATCGGCCAGCTGCAGGTCGCTGAGAAGCAGGGAACCATTTTCGAAGAGGCGGATGCGGTCTCTATAGTCAGGCCGCAGGGTGCCAATGACCTCTGTGCCAATGGACTGTACCACGGTCACTGGCTTGTCCCGCTTCAGCTGCCACTTCACCACGGGCTTGTCGCTGCTGGTGCTGCTGTACTGCACAGAAAGCAGGGCTGACTTCCCCACCGTGCCACGGATCAGGCGCACTGGGCTGGTGATGTTTACTCCTTGCAGGGGCTCTGTGAACAGAGGTTCACAGGGAGAGGGCAGCGTCAGGCCTTTGACTCCTTACCCACTCCCATCTTCAGGTCCTCTGATCTCTTCATGCCTCTGCCTTTTGGGCCCTTCACACCTCGTCAGTCCTTTTTTCTTACCCTCTGGTGTCATCTCCTCTCCCACTGTACCTCTGGGCCCCTCTGCTTCTCTGTCATCCCTCATACCCATCCTATTGCCTGCAGTTCTTCTATCTGTTCCTCATCGCCTTTCTCTTGAGAAAGATTCCAGCTCACCCATACCCTGTGTGCTCCGTTCATAATCTTTATTGAGTACTTCCTGTGTGCCAGGCACTGTTCTATGACCTTGGGATATATCAATGAGCAAAGCAGACAGACATCCCTACTCCATGTAGTTTATGTCATCAGACCCTATGGAGAATTTGTCAGATGTTCTTCTTGGTTGGGAATCAGGAGAGTGGGGTCGGGTGGGATGGTGGAGAAAGCATAGGGACATAGATTCACAGAGCAAGGAGTACGTCATAAGACAGTGCTAATAAAGGGGAAGTTTAGGGGCCTAAAGGCAACTGGGCCACCCTCCAGTCAGACCAAGAACTTCTTTTATCCTTGTCTCAGCTGCATGTAGAATCTTACTAGGCCTGCCCTGTGCAGAACAGCCCTGCAACTGAGTAGATGGTTTTGGAAATTCACCCAAACTCCAGCCCAGTTTGCATCCCCTACAGAAGAGGCGTTTGGAATGGGTAGAACAAAGAGTTTGGGATCAGAAGGCCTTGTAAGATTGCGCTCCACCACTTAACTGGCTGTGTGGGTTTGGGCAAGTCATCTCTCTAGGCCTCACTTTTCCCATTTAGAAAACAAGAATAATAATGAGAGCAACTGCCATATCAAGTTCGCAGTGGAAAATCACAAAATGTGTGTCAGTTATTGTTGTGTAGCAAAGAGAACACAAGATTGAGCATCAGAGATTTGGGCCCCATTGTTGACTTAGGACCTATAAGTCACTTATCTGTTCAGGGCTCAGATTTCCCACAGGTAAAGTGAGTGGTAGTTTAGATGGTCTCATTGGCTTGTTCCAGCCCTGTAATTCTGGAATTTCACCATCCTGTCACCATCCAGAGACACATCACACATTTCAGGGATCTCTTAGGAACTTCGGGGCCAGAACGGATGCAGTTCATTTGTTTCGTCTGGCCTTGTAGAGTGGTACAACCACACAAAAGAGGGTCTTCTGGAGGATTGCAGTGGGGAATAAGGCTGAATTTAGCTGAATAAACACATACATGTCAGGTTCTTGGTCTCTCTGTGCTCCCAGCTGCTTCTTCTTTCTTTCTTTTCTTTCTGTCCTCTATTTCCCACTCTGCTACTGCTGCAGTTTAGATGTGGGGAAGCTGAGCTGTATCTTTCCATTCCTTATTCTTCTTCTGGTGCTCAGAAGACCCAGACCAAACCAGGAGGCAATTAAACTAAAAGGTTTGTTGTGGAGATCAAAGCAAATTTAACTTAATAAACACATTTGATCCACTTTTAAGACAAGTGCTTTGTTAAGTAGCGAGCTCATCCTTTTTAGAAGTGGTCATGGAAAGACCAAATTGATTATTCTTTTACCTCTTTGTGCTTCAGTTTCCTCCTCTGTGTAATAAGGTGGTGGGACCTGATGGTCTCTGAGGGCCTTCTCAACTCCGATATTCATTATTTGCCAGGTATACTAGAATCATAAAACCTTAAGTATGGAAGAGGCTACTCTAATGATTAAAGCTGTCATATGTGTGAATATTATATGCTCATTATTAAGAAGAGTCTTAATTCTGGGGGAAGTAAAATAGACAAAATCTATTTTCAAATACTTTTTTATTAAAGGTATTTTGTTCCCATAAAACCTTATATAAAAATGAAAAGAAATGAAATCTAGTTCCAGCTCACCTGACTTGGTAGAAGAGGTGAAGGATACCAGAGTCCTGTCCTCCGCAATAACTTGGGATGCTGCTAGGAATCCTTATGGCCCTCGCTATCAGACTGAAATCCATTTGACCATGTGATCTTTAAGATTTCTTCTAGCTCTAGTTTCTGTGATTATTTAGAGGGATTTCCTGCCTAGCAATTGCTAGATCCTGGACTTGGCTTGATGTAGAAAAAGCAAGCTTTCAAATTTTCCCAAATAGGCAAATAAACTTTGGTCTGTATGACTTGAGGTAGCCCTGAAAAAAATCACTGTGCTTCATAAGGACATGACGATGATGATCAAATAGTTGGGGAACATCTACTCCTCTCTCTCAGGACTCAGTCGAAGCAGTGGGATATGCACATGAGGGTTCTATGTGCAGAGCCATCCTGGAGCCTAGGAACCCCAAGCACCAGACTTTGAGGTTCTTATTTCCTCCTTCCAGGAAGATGCACAGTGACAGTCCCAGCCCCAAGGAAAAGTAGAAAAGATTCCTCCTCTCCCCTGTATCTTCCCTTGGTTCTTCCTTGAGCTTCTCTCTCCTACCAGATACAAGGTCCAAGTGGTCCTTTTCTGATGTCTTTCTCCCCTCAACTCTGCTCTTTCTGCCAATTTCTGGAAGAACTTGGTTCTTCCAGATAAAAACACCAGAGAAGCTACAGCATATGGATTGCCCTAGGCCTCACCCTCCCCTAGATGGGCGCCTTCCTCCTGGGGGGAAGGGGAATCCTTTCTACTTTTCCTTGGGGCTGAGACTGTCACTGTGCATGACACGCAGGGATGTATGTATGTGTGTTCAGAAGTGAATGGAGCAGTCTTTCTCAGAAGCTGACAAAGAGAACATTTTGCTGAGCAAACACTGTTTCTCGAAACTCTTGCCAAAATTGGAGTCTGTATTAAATTCAGGGTTCCACTACTTTAAAGGGACACAGAGAACTGGGATAGTTGCCAAAGCAGGACACAGAAATGAGGCAAGGGCTAACAATTGTGACCCACAGTGGAAATAAAAGGGACTAGGACTATTCAACCTTGAGAAGCGATTAACTTAATTATTGTCCTCAAGTCTCTGAGGCATCATTATGTAGAAAGTCTCTGTTCCCACCGGAAGATGAATGAAAGGAAATTGACATCGCAGCAAGATGTGCCTATCAACTTAAACAGTGCCACACTGGTTCAGGTAGGTGGCCCTTGTCAAGTAGGAATTTGACCTGCTGTGTGACACCAAGCAATGTCAAGCTTTAAAGTATAAAAATGTGTCTGCCGATAGCCTTGGGTTTCTTTAATAGCCTCTTCCTTTAAAGAAACTATCATCTACTCATTTTTGTGTGCTCCTTTTTGCTTGGCAAAGATCACCAGTATTTGCCTTAAATTTACCTTTTAAAAGTGTCTACGAGCTGGTGCCAAACATGTATTCTAGGATTTGGTCTATTTACACCTAATCCATGCTCTCTACCACCATAGACCTCAGTTATATCCCTTTTTTTATATGAAGGTTTTTTGTTTTGTTTAGATCTGTCTTCATAAGAAAGTCCCTCCATCCCTTCGGCCATCAGATATACCCTTTTTCTGGGCTCTCTCCAACTCTATTATTTCTTTTTTGAGGAGTGATGACCAAAACTGCATACAATATTCCCAGGGAGGCATACAGCATGGTTTTCTTAAAACAAACAAACAAACAAACAAACAAACAAACAAATTTGCTTTCTGCTTTCGGTTTTTAATATCCTTCCTGATGAATGACACTCTGAGAAAACACGCTCCCTCCTGGAGCAGTGTTGTATAGGAACCTCACTGAGTGTGAATGTGTTGGGGTTATTGCATTATATCCTTATGTTGTTGCCCCGTTGGGACCTACAAGGGCCTATAAGAATTTGAAAATATTTTAAGCGTCAGTCACTCAGGAAAGTAGGAGAAAAGCAGGGAACAGACATTGTGAAGAAGGACCTTAGGAACCAGAATGGTAGGAGTCTTGGTAGTTTTTATCTACACCCTAAAGAGTGTAGATGTTCAGTAATGTGCACCCAGCTAAATAGTATTAAGATAGCACACAGAGATTACCATGTTTTAGATTGGAACAGTCACTGTTGTTAAGCTGCCAATTCTCCCAAACTGACTTAAAACTATAATATAGTACCAATCAAAATTCTAGGAGGTTTTTACTTTGCGATATTGGCACAAGGATAGACAAATAGATCAATGGAACAGCATAGAGGCCCACAAGCAGACATATATAATCATTCGACTTATGACAAAGGTGGCACTACTGTGTAATGGGAAAAGGATTTTTTCCCCAATGAATAGTGCTGAGCCAAGTATGAAAAAAAGGAATCTTGACCCTTACTTCTCACATTACACAAATATCAGTTCTAGATGGATTGTAGATCTAAATGTGACAGGTAAAATGATAACATTTAAAAAAGAAAACATAAGAGAATATCTCCACAACTTGAGAGCAGACACAGATTTATTAGGCCACAATAGTGTGGTACCCATAAAAGAAGAAAATGATACATTGGACACAATAAAAGTAAGAGCAGTTCACCAAGACTGTTAAGAGAGAGAAAAGGCGAGCCGTAGAGTAGGAGATATTTGTAATACATATATATCTTATAAAACACTCATACCCCAAATATATTTTTTAAACTCCCACAAATCAATATTTTAAAAAAATCCAGAAAACTCAGTGGGCAAAAGACTTGAAACAGGTACTTCACACACACACAAAAAGGATTTCCAAAAGGCTAATGAATATATGAAAAAGATGCTTCATTAATAACCATGGAATGCAGTTTTAAACCATAATTTGGTACCACCTCATACTCAATAGGAGGGCTAAAATGAAAAAGAGGAGACAAATGATGGTGAAGACATACGGCATCTGGAACTCTTATTTACCGTTTGGCCTTATCGACTAAAGCGTAACACACACATATAACTCAGCGATTCCGCTCTAAGGTATATTCCCCTAGAGAAATGTGTATATCTGTTCACCAAAAGACACACATACTAGAATGTTTTAACAACTCTATTCATAAAGCCCCAAACTGAAAACAACCAAGGTGTCTATCAAAATTGAATAGATAAAGAAATTGTGATATATTCATACAATAGAGTACTCTACAGCACCGAGACGAAACAAATTACAATTTCAACAATATGGCTGAATATTACAAATTTGGTGTCCAGACATAAAAGAATGTGTACATATGATTCCTGAATTGGCAGTTAGGGTACCACTATAACCCCGGCGGGAGGGCAATTGTAACTGAAATAGTATGGGGGTACTTCTGAGGTGCTGAAGTGTTCTATTTCTTGATCTTGGGGGCTAAAAGCTCATCAAACTGTAGCCTTATGCTAAAGTCATTTTCCTCTATGTAATTTTTAATTGGAAACAGCAACAACAAAAAGACAGCACCTACAATGGGGAGGTGATCTTAGATCTAAAAGGATGAAACCCAGGCAAGAGACTTTTTCCTGTTGGGTCACGAGAGGATGGAATTGTTCTAGGATCCCAGAGAGTAACATCTTGCAAATCGGATTATTTAGATTTATGGCATGCTGTGTTTGTTTGTATCTATAAAATAGTGCCCTAGCCTCTAGAAAAGACTTGTTTGAATTTTCCATGAATAGGGCTGTGTTGAATTGAGGAAAGGCTCGTTAGTCCATATTAGGGACAGAGCATTAAAGATTGAGTGTTACTTGCTTAGGCTGGCTCGATGGTTGTTGCCGTAAGCAAAGGGATTAAGGTAATTCTTTGGGAGCCAGGGAGACGTGGTCCAGCCCTACTTTAAGTGCCAATCTTAAAAACTGTATTCCCCAGCCTCCCTTGCAATTAGGTATGGCCATGTGACTGAGTTCTAGCCAATGAACCAGTGGAAGTGATAGGTGCCACTCACAGGACCCTACCAACCTTTAAAAAATTCTCTATCTGAAGGAAAGGAAGACAAACCTCAGGATGACCATTGGAAACATATGTCAAAGTTTATAGAGCTCCATCAGCTTGGTTCTTGAAAATCTTCATGGAGCAGAGTCCTTCCTCGTCTCAGGCCTAGCCTGAAACTTCATTGTACTACTACATGGTTAAGGCCAAGAACTTAAATTTTGGAATTTATTTGTCGCAGAAGTTGGCATTTTCCTAACTAATATATTGAAGAAACTCCTTATAGAATCTCAGCACTTTATTGCTCTTGAGTCCACAGCAGAATAATGACCTGACTCTGGACTTACCTCTCACCTGTTATAGGTCATAACTAATATCTTATGAACATAGTTTACATTTAGAATTTTTGGCTGTATTTATTGTTACAGTCTCCCACACTTCAGATCCTTTATCATCTTTTATTTTTGCCTAATCACACTGACTAACAATATCTTTCTATAATTTTTTCTTTACCATTTGATGACCTGAAGGAGTTTAGGGACATTTATGATTTATATGTTTCATATGTACTTCCTGTACCCAATTCAATGTCTCCATACCTACGGCTGTCATTATTTCCTCAACTCACTGTAATTTCCACTGAGACTCCCCTCACCAAGGCTAACAGTAACCTTTTAATTGCCATATGTAACCAACTCTTTTAGGTCCTTATTATACTAAACCTCTTTGATACAGTTTGTATTGATTCTCTAGAAAACTCCCAACTCTTTCGACTTTCTGGACACCACAGTCTTCTAATTCTACTTCTGTTTCTGTGACTGTTTCTTGGTCACCTCAGTGGGATTTTTTTCCTTCTGCCTTCCTCTACAAATCTTGGGGTTACTCAGTGTTCCATTTTCTCCTCTTAGGTGTTATTATCTATTCACATTGTTTTAAATCTCACCTATGGGCTGACAGCTTCCAAATACCTCTCTTCAGCCCTGACGTTCCTGTGCCCCCTCCCTTAGGCCATCCAACATTTTCCACAGATGTCTCATAGACATTTCAATGTCTACATGGACAATATTCATTACCACATCCTCAACCCTATCCCATTTTTGTTTGTTTGTTTGTTTAAGGTTTCACACAGAAACCCTACCTGCCTCTCTGGATCCTCCCACTTCTTATCAATCACTAGGTTCTGATTTTCCCTCCAAAATATTATCTCAACAGGTCTCATTCTTTCTATCTTTATTCTAATTCCAGCCTATGTTATTTCTCTCCTGAATTATTGCAATAGCCTTGGTATGGGTTGAATCGTATCCCCTAAAATGCGTATCTTAAAGTCCTAACTCTCAGTACTTCAGAATGTGACCTTATTTAACAATGGGGTTATTGCAAAGGTAAGCTAAGATGGGGTCATACTGGAGAAGGATGGGCCCCTAATTCAATGTTATTGGTGTCCTTATTAAAAGGGAAATTTGGACACACACATAGGCACAGGGAGAATGTCATGTAAAGACTGAAGTTATGCTGCCACAGCCAAGGAACTGCTAGAAGCTAACAGAGAGGCCTGGAACATATTCTTCCCTAGCGCCATCAGAGGGAGTATGGTCTTGCCGACACCTTGATCTCAAACTTTTAGCCTACAGAACTGTGAGACAATAAATTTCTGTTGTTTAAGCCACCCGCTCTGTGGTTTTTTGTTATAGCAGCTCTAGGAAATGGATACAGTTTTCCTTTTCTATCTTGTTCGCCTCCAGTTTCCCCTCCAAAGCCCCATTGGAGAGTGAGCTTTCCGAAATGCACATCTGGCCCAGCCTGTGCCCAGATTAAAACCATTCGATGCCCTCCTGCTCCATTGTTTACAGACTATATTCTTTAGTGTGGTTTACAAGGCTCTTGCCTAACTCAGATCACACTTTCTTCTCCAGTAAGCATGAATGGCTGGGCTGCTCTTAAACACAGGATACCATTTCAAGCTGTTGACATTTGCCCACTTTCCCAACTATAATACTCACTGCCACACTTGCCTATTTTCTCATCCTTTAAAATGTAGTGCAGACATTCCCAGGAGACGTTCCCTGATATTTGCCCATCCCTGCACCATTAGCACCGCTTCCTGATGGGGTAGGTGACCTCTCTCTGATCCTGGGCATCCTTTGCATATCTGACTCGTAATAGTTTCTGCATTTTATTAAAATGATCTCTGCATCTATTTGCCCAACTATTGTGAATTCCTGGGCTCTCTGGAACACACACACTCACACATCAGCGCCTTACACACACACACACACACACACATACACACACACAGATAAAACAAGATCAATTTTCCAAGGAGTTGGTGGGGTGGTACAGGAGGCAGCTGTCTACGGTGTAGGGAGAGTTATGGGTAGGTTGATGTTACTGCCCTAAACCAGGAGTCTCATTGTCTCCAAAGCTTCTTATATCTCTCGCTATTTTACACACAAAGAACCCGGGGTGGGGGAGCCGGGGAGGCACAAAACCAAAATTCTCCCACTCCTCCAAGCCCCACCATAATCCTTGGAAAGATTGCTGCTCTGGCCCATGCCGACAAGACATCCCATAAGAAATGGCTCATTGCCCTCCATCGAATGTCCTGAATGCCGTGGGAGCTCCAAAGTCATGCAGCCTTTGAGGGAGGGGGCAGGGGCCGGGCAGTAGGCAACGGAATGAAGAAATACATTCAACACTAGTGCCTGAATTCACTGAGATGCTTCCCAGGGCAGCTGAGCTCTCTCCCCTCCTCCCACCCCAAAGGCATTCTGGCCCTCCGCTCTCTCCTCCCTCTCCTTTGAAAGCCCCACTCCCTTCTCCAGACCCTTTCTTACCCTTCTGGTCTCCTACCTGTCTGGATCAGAAGAAGGTAGACAAAAGGAGCAAGGTGCAGGGCACTGAAAGCTCTGGACAGGGCTCCCTTTTCTCTCTTCATTTTGGGTGGCGTTCTCCAGCTCTGGTGCAGACAATTAGCATGATTTCTCCACTCTGGGCACGTCTCTTTGTACCACTAGGAGTTTCTCTGCCCGAGCACAGCCCTGCCAACTTCCCTCTGAATACACAGAGCTCTGTGTGTTGTTGGGCTTGTTCTTTCCTCTCTTTCAGACCTGGCATTTTCTAGTTTCAAAGCCCTACATCCCCAGTTCAGAGGGGGTATCTGCTTAAGAGATCATCTTCAGTGAGGATGCCAACCTGATGGGTCCCCGTGGTTCTAGTTCTTCCCTGGCTACACTGTGCCCACTACCAGGGGGAGATGAGGATTCGGGCTCAGTGGGGACTGGGTTGGGGCACACACTAAATTGGACCTTGTATCCCAACTCATCCTGTCTCCGCCTCACGCTCCTTGTTCCTGAGAAAGATGGTGTGTGCCAGAGACAGACCTGCATGCAATAAGCTCTGAAGAGGGAGAGAGCGAGCTTTCAAAAGGCCAGGGAATGCGAGACTCCAGAGAACTGCCAAAGAAATGGAAAATCCCTGTTTTGGCCCAAAGAAGATTGGAAATGGCCTGAATTCTATCATTTTCATACCCGTCTGATCCTACTTGTGGTTCTTTTTCCTATCATAGAATTCTATAAATGCTAGGGACCTTTTACCAGAAGCCACTCTGTTCATTCCCCTGCCTCCAGCCTATTTCCTAGAACATGTCAGAGCAAGGACGGAGGTGGCACCCTATTAGCCAGCACCCTGGGCTCTGTCACTAGCTTCTCAGTCTGGTCACTTCCTCTTGTCTTCAGGCTGTGCTGAGGAGAGTCACCCTAGCTCTGCCCTACCCCATCATTACTCCTCACGAGGGCTGTCAGTGGAATGTGTGCCTACTAACAGCTCACGCCTCTCATTAACCCTCAATTTCATATCAGCGAAATGGGGAAACAGTTCGCCTCCTTGTAGGAATTGTTGGGAGGATTGATGAAGATTTGGTACAGTAGAGTATCTAAAAAATTCTGTTACAAAGATGACATTTTAAACAACAACAATGACAATGACAACGACAACAACAACCTGCCTCGTCTTTTTCATTTTTGTAGGGATCTTTATATTGCGGTGAGACCAAAGTTTATAACTCTCCCCTTGGTCGTCTCTATCTCTGGTCTTAGTTTTATAAATGCAGTAGTTGTCTATCCAAACATTCTTTTTATATCCCGAAGAAAGCCTGAGTAGGCCAGGTTTCTAGAACTAAAGGTCCACTGCATAGTCTAATGAGCTGAAGGATGGGGAGAAGAATTGGGAGGCATTGGTTTTGAACTTCTCAGAAGAACTCCAAAAAATATTCTGAATAATATAAATGAGATTTTTTTTTCCCTTTTGCATCTTTGTGTCTATGACTTTTTCCTAGACAGCTCAAGGCATTTGTCTGCCTCTGAAAGAGTTTATGTTGTTTCTGCAGGTATACAATGAAAAACAGAAACTCAACATTCAGCTTCTGGCATCTAAAATAGTATTAAGAGTCAGTAGTAAGATGAAAGCTTTGAAAACCAGGCCTGTAGGGGACAAAAGGATATTTTAATTTCTTTTATCTACCCCTTTGATGTATCTCAGAGCAGCCTGTGGACCGAATCAGAGAGTTCTTCCACAGGACTATAGACAAGTGGCTTCTTTTGTCTGTGATGACTAGGCCTTGAGGCCTATTGTCTGAGGCTACAAGGAGGATATGATGTTCAGGAAATAGCCTGATGTATCCTTTTTTTAGTTCAAAAATTATGGAAAGAAATATGTGATAGCGGGAGACCTAAGGAAGATGTAAATTCTCAATATCCCCCTTCCCCTGTCCTAGAAATAAACCTTAGGCCCCTTATACCCATGCAGAATATGCAAGTGCCTGAACGTGTCCACAAGCTCCCTTGAGGGACTCAGAGATGTTGAGAACTGAGATAAGGCTGACAGAAGGATGACAGGGAGCAAAGCACAGGCCACGGCAGGAGCCACCAGCTTCCTTGATGGGAATCAGGTATGTATCTCACCAGACCAGGGAACAATCTAGACCTCATGCAGAGGCCAGTGGGAATCCTGAGAAGACTACATAGGTCTATGGACACTGTCTCCCTTTGTTGCCGCAAGGTCACTGAAGGCACGCTACCTACGTTCACCCCAACCCTTCTTAGAGAGGAGCTGGGTTGGGGGAGGAAAGTGGAAAGACTAATTGAGCAATTACCAGAGTTGTTCAAACAGAGACTTGTTGGTCCGACTGAACTTCCCATTTCATTTTCCTCTGCTGCCTTGGGGGTGAGAGGCTCACAGGAAGATCACGGCTGCCGCAAAGTCACAAAAGCACTACAGTTTTTTTTTGCCCATCTGAGTATAGAAGGGGCGATTTTGCAATTTTGCTTCAGGTCTTTTTAATATGAGTAGACCTATAGAAGCTTATATCGTCTGCTTATGTGCCTTCGTTTCCTAATGAGCAGAGAGCTCTTTGATTGAAAGTCTGTGTCTTTCTGGTAGCCCTTAGTCTGTAGCCCTACTGCCTGATACAGGGTGGGGCACATAGTAGGTAATCAACAGATAGTTGCTGAATATTGAATGGATGAGAACTTGAGGGGGCTTCTCAAGAATAAATAACATGGATAGATGTCCTTTATAGGTATAAATGGATAAAAAACAGACTGCTGTGAGAGGGAGCTGGGGCAAAGGAGTGAGAGCAGGGAGGGTGCCAAATAATGACTGCTGGTGACAGACCAGTTTGTGAACACACATAAAGCACCCCTTTGTGAATTTCCAGAAATAATGGGGATTCAGTTTAAGGGGGCCACTGATCCAATAGGCAATAGGCAATCGGGTTACAGAGAAATAAGGTAATAGTTAAGCCAGCTTGTCCTTGTCAGTAACACATAGCGTTTCTCTCAACTGTCATAGCTTAACTTGTTTTACCCTTTTATGTGTTCTTTGGTTTTTTTTCCCCCTGCGGTATGTCTGTCTCATATAATTGTTGATAATGTGGGCTAGGTGGTTTTATTTTTAGGGACATCCTGATTATAAACATTACATTTCTTTAACTTCAAAAGTATATTTATACTCGTTAGCCTGCATGCCCCGCTCTTGATCAGAAAATGTGGTTACTACAGCCTGGGAAATTCTCTGGGACAGAAACTCTTCTTTCTTTTGGGTCTCCTTGCAGGGTCCAATTTTGAGCTCTGAATAATGTGGCTACTCAAGCAATGGTGTAGACAGACTGCTTGGCTGACAGCAGAAAGGCCCGTGCTTAGCCAAGTGCCCCTTCCTCCTCTGAGTACTTCAACAGATGCATTTCCAAGGTCGTCCTCTTCTGAGCAGCACGGGCCAGTCCTCTTGCCTTTTTGCTGTAAACAGTTGCTTCAGGTCACTCCTCATTTGGCAGCCCCTCTGGGACTCCAGGATCCCAACTCCTTACACCTGCATCCGTGGTGGCCCTGGCCTGCTGAACTCAGACCTCTGTGCTGAGCACCCAGACATGCCCCTGCATCTCAGAATGGAACCCTCGCTCCAACACACACACACATGCGCACGCGCGCGCACACACACACACACACACACACACCCTGCCAGCTTTAACTCAGATTCAGAAGTGTTCCATCCCTAGAAAGGAGGCAGTTAGTGATTTTGACTGCATTACCACCCTATTCAGACCTCTATGGGAATCGAGGTGGGGGAAAGCTGGCTAGGGAGTATAAAAATGAGCTCTGTCTTCAAAGAACTGAAGGTCTAGTAGAAGTGGCAGAGCAATCGCAAAACAACAGACTCCCCCCACAGCAAGAGACATTTGAGATTACCTTATCCTATTTTTCACATGATGAAATTGAGGGACAGAAAGGTTAAGTAATTTGCCCAGAGTTAAAGTGTTATTTAATGATGGGCCCAGAACTCCTAAAGTTACTTAATAGTAGAGGCAAGAAGAGGTAAACACACACAGACACACACACACACACACACACACACATGCGCGATATGTAAATAAGTACCAATTTTTAAAACTCTACCATTAGATTTCAGAACATCCTCACCCACTTGGCCTGTCCTTTGTTTCCAGGCTTCAGGAAGAATGTTCTGGCACTGACAACACTACTAGAAAGGTTTTGGCCTTACCGCTACCATAATATCAGCGGTAATTTTTATATTTAGCATTTTTCCTTCCTTCTCCTCATTCATTTCCTCTTATTAAGTCATATCTGTCTCCTTCATTAAATTGTAAATAATCTTTGGTAGTAGGATGAAAAGAAGAATCTTCCAACAAATGGCACCCAAATTCTCTTACAGAGAGAATTGTCTTCGGCAAGAAAAATATCTAGATATGCCACATGTAAGGAAAGTAAGGCCTTAAGCATAAAGAGCCAAGGAATAAAAAGATAAACTGCTGTGCATTAGAAATAAACAGGAACTTGGGAATGGGGAAAGAGCAGAGAGGAGAGAAATGAAGAGGGGAAGAGGTGGTGAGAGCAATGCGGTTGGGGGAGCTGAAGAAAACTGAAGAACAGCTTGTATTGTTACACTGTAAAACCCTTCTTCCTCTGTCTTCTGCAAAACTTTCAGAAAAGTTTACTGCACACAAATGCAGAATGGCTATGTGTTTCTAGCTGAGAGAATATAGCAAAAATGTTCGGATAGCCACTCCTTTGATTAGGTTATGTTACCTAATGTAAGACCCAGACTTAGCAGACCAGGGAGAGATTGTCCAGTCGATGAAATAAACTGTCATGTTGTGAAAAGGCCCTATGGCAAAGAACTGCTGGTGACTTCTAGTTGCCGAGAGC
This sequence comes from Pteropus medius, assembly GCF_902729225.1. NCBI lineage: Eukaryota > Metazoa > Chordata > Mammalia > Chiroptera > Pteropodidae > Pteropus > Pteropus medius. The sequence continues at coordinate 4,258,988 of NW_024344436.1, read as the reverse complement.
AGCCCTTAGCCAACAACTGGCAAGATAAGTCCTATAATCACAAGAAACAAAATTCTTGTAATAACCACATGAGCTTGGAAGAACACTCTGAGCCCCAGAAAGGAATTCCCACCAACCAACACCTTAACTGAAGTCTGGTGAAACCCTGAGCAGAAGAGCCACTAAGCTGTGCCTGCACTCCTGACCCACAGAAACTGTAAGATAATATATGTATGTTCTTTCGAGCTGCCAAATTTGTGACAATTTATTATGCAGCATAGAAAACTAATACAGATGAGAGAGAGAGAGAGAGAGAGAGAGAGAGAGAGAGAGAGAGACAGATTGAGATTCTATACTTTGAAAACAGCTGTTAGGAGTCAGGGATGGTCCGAAGAACCGAGACCAACAGAAATTTGGAAAAATATTGGTATCTTAGTTTGGGTTCCCCCAAAAGGCAGACCCTGAAATAAGAAGTTAAATAGTTTATTCTAAAAAGGTGATCCTAGTAAAACCAGGTAGTATATCAGGGAATGAGACACAGAAGGGAAGGAAGCCAATAAAGACTGCATATCAAGCAAATTATTAGCACAGGAAGCTGGAGCTTAATCCTTTTGGGGAACTCTGAGAGATAATGAAGAAGACTATGCCTCAGAGTTATCCCACCCAAGGGGCTAGCTGTCAGACGTAGGCTGAAAGCTGCTTCTGAGGAGTGAGGGGAGACTGCTGGCCTGACTCCCACAGAGGCGTCTTATCCTGACCTTCCCTCCTCTAACATCTCTCAGTGTGTGTGTATGTGTGTGCATGGGTGTTTGGGCATGTATATGTGTGTGCACGTGTGCGCACATGTGTATGTATGTATGTGCGGTCCATATGCACATATGTGTGCATTTGATGTATGTATATGTGTGTGCATGCATATGTGCACGCATATGTGTAAGCTACGCCTCACTTTACTCTATCAGGCACTTTATATCTATTTGTTCATTTAATTCTCCCAATACTTCTTTTAGGTAGAGTTTATAACCCCATTTTACAAACAAGAAAACCTAAAAATGTCAAGAAGTTAGCCACTTGCTAAGGTCATATAGCTACTAAGTGGCAGAATTGACATTAGACACTGAGGTCGACCACCAACAGAGCTTAGGCTTCTGGCCACATCCCCTACTCCTCAGTGGAAAGTCTCCTTCCCTAACTCCTCAGTGGGAGGTTCCCCTCCTGTGTACAGTCTCAGGCCTGGCTAACCTTTTACACACCCTGCACTTACTCTCTGACTAAGCTCTACAATGGAAGGCGGCTTCTCTGCTTCCTCCTTGTACCTCCTACTATTGCTGAAGTTATTTTTGATTCTTTGTTTCATTAACCATATGTGAATGATGCCAAAATTGTCTCTATCATTGGTTCAATTTGTCAGGATGAAGAGAGAGGAAGGACTCAGGAGGCCAAGGCCAGCCAGAGTTTGTAGAGCTGCGGCATTTCCTGGGAAACAAGGAATGTGTGAGGCTTTGTGGGGAGAGGAGGCAGGGCTTTGCTGCTCCAGCAGCCACTGAACAAAAGGAAGATTAGCTAACTCTCTTTGGAAGAAACAAGCTTTATGTGGGCATGGACAGTGAGGAATGGCCCGCCCCAAGGACATTTTTTCTTTTCCTTTTAAAGTTCTCCTAGGTAGCCCTACTCTGGCTTGCTGTAAGAAACATTGGATAGAAAGCGGAGAAGGAGTCAACGGCTCCTCCTGCCTTCCCAGGGCCTTCATCCTGAACGCTGGTTTTGCTGCCTGCAGCAAATTTCTGTAAATGTGAGGAGTCACTCTGAGGAAGAGAGTTCCGCAGAGATATGGTGTCTCAAAAAGGTATGGGTTTTTTGGCAGAAATATGTGAGTGATCAAGGGTGGCGTGGGGTCCTAGATACATTTTCATAAGGCAGAGAGGAGGTACTCTCATTTTCATACTGGAAAACTGAAAAACATCAAAGCATTTTATGCTGAGTAAATATTTAATTTCTGAATAGAATTCCCACCCCCTCGGAAACTGAGAAGAACTCAGGCTTGTGTTCATAGCTGCTGAGCGTGCCCTATTCAGCAGCTCTCCAGAGGAACAAAGAGGAGAAATTAATTGGCCTTAAAGCGTTGGAAAGATCCAGCTTGCTGACCTATTTAAGATGCAGCGAGGACATTCTAGGGAACCTCTCTGGAGTTCTGTTCCTGTAAAATTTCAGAGCTCAAAAAAAAAAAAAAAAAAACAGGTTGAAAAATCATGGGGAAGACACAAATTACCCCCAACTCATGAAAGGCTTCATTGTTTCCCTCCTCCTGGATCCTCAGCTGGTGTCCTCCCACCAACCACATCCCAGAAAGGATTTCCTCCCATTCTCCCTCTCACACCCTCCTCCCAAAGAGGGAGGCACAGAACGGGAAATCAGCGAGCCAGTGTCTAATAATTGCCTTCTGTGTGAAGAGCACTCCATGTTCCAGACATCAGTAAGAGGAGTGGGACGTGGGAAAGGGGGAAAGTGGCACATTCGAAAGTAACAGAAGACACAATCCCCATCAAGGTGCTTAAATGTAGCTGGGAAAACCGCATCTAAATCTATAAGTGAGTATAATTGGCAGTGCATCGTCCCTTACAAATTGTCTTCTAAACTATTATTTTATTGAATCTTCTAACAACTCTATGTGGTAGGAATTTCTTCCCAAGGAGAAACGTGGAGCTCAGAGAGGATAAGTTGTCCAAAGTCCACATTTGGTTAACTCAGTATAGTTCAGACGCAGTCTGTGCTGCTTTGTCGTGTCCATACTATACTCCTAAAAGAAGTCACCTTCGGTCAGGCCCAGAAGTAAAAGTCAGAACAAAAGAGGAAGGCTCCAAGACAGGATGTGAAGTAAAGGATAAGGTGGGCAAAAGGACCATAAAAAACAAAACTTAATCAGCAAGAGAAAAAATCGACCCCCCGTTGTGACTCTAGGGACACCAAGAAGATGAACTGTCATACTCAGGACTCAACATAGGGAGAAATAAGGTTTCTTAAAAAGAAGAGCCCGGCTAAGTTGCTAGGGAAGGTGGCCTTGAAGCCAGGACACAACTTTCCCTTGTCATGGCACTTACAGGGTCCAGCTTTGTTTTGTTTATAGCTTCTTGTCAGAGTTAGCCCTCCAGGATTCTACACGTGGTTTGCTGCCCCAAAAGCTAAGGAATGTGATTTGTCAACTTTTTTTGGTTGAAAGTGACAAAAATTTAACCTGAACAGTTTGAAGAGAAAAGGAGAAATCTCTTGCATTAAGTAGCAAAATATTGGAGGGAACTGGGGTAATTGGAAATTAGATAGTTAAAAGCCATCATGGTTATCACTCATCTGTCTTACTTAGCTCCTGGTGTCAGCTTCATTTTTTCAAGCCTTCTTAACACTTTTTGATGGGGGCTTTGGTTGCCACACATAGAATTTCAGTGCTGTTCAATATAACTTCCTGCGATGATGGAAATGTTCTATATCTGTGCTGTCAGGTGCAGTAGCTGTTAGCCACATGTGGCTATTGACACTTTAATTGTGGCGGGTGGGACTGAATAAATGAATTACAAATTTTAATTAATTTAAATTTAAATAGCAACATGTAACTTAGTGGTTAAAATATTAGACAATGTAGCTCGTCACCTGGGGAGGAGAAGACTTTTAATGGAGCTAATTAAAAAAGTCTTGGTGAAGGACTGTGGTTGGCCTAGCGTAGGTCATGTGCACAGCTCTGGACCAATCTGATTACTATAGCCAGGAGAACGGGCTGGATCATGTGCCTGGCCCCACATTCACAGGTGGGGTGATCTATTACCAGAAGGAATGGGAGAAGGGATGCTGGGAAGACAAATCAAAATCTTCTTTTTTTAAAAAAAAAAAATAATTAATTATTTTTTTATGGTGACATTGGTTCATGAAATCTATCTGTACACTTTAACAGTAAGGCATATATATATTTACACTGTGTGTTCACCTCTCATAGTTAGTTTTCTTTCTGTCACCACATATTTGACCCCCTCAAAATCTTCTAAAGGTGGAAGACATTACTTCTATCTTGATTCCTAAAAAGAATTAGCAAGCATTTATTGAAAAACTATTTTATGTCATACATTTTACATGTATACCTTAAATCCTTCTCTCTCTCTCTCTCTCTCTCACTCTTGCTTTCTCTCTCGCACACACAAACCCTATATTCCCCTTGTATTAGAGATGAAGAAACAAAGGATCAGATTATGAGACTGCAGACAGTAAATTGCACAGCCAGAATATAAATTCAAGTTTGTTTCTAAAGTATCTGTTCTCTGTACTATAATATGTTGTCCTTAGAGATTTGGGATATAGAAAATGTGATGATTAATAGTGGGTAATTATAACAATCACAGTAGAACACACAAAAATGGCTAGTTTTCTCCAAATAGTTACACTGATGCCCTGCTTTTAGTCTATAAAACATTTTTAAATTCCTCTTTTGAAATTGCTTTTAAAGCCTCTGACACACTTTAAAAGTATCTTTAATGATCGTAATTTTTATACGTTAGGAGTATATTTTCTAAAAAAGTTAAAAGCATGATGAATAATATAGGTAACAATTTATAGATAGATAAAATCATTTTTGCCCACATTAGCTTTATGTAAAGGCAAAGTCTCTTATTTGAGTTGAGCTTCTTTGACTTCAAAGAACAAATATCCCAGTGAAGCTACCATCAGAGGAGAGGCACATTGCGTGGATCTGGAATTGGCGAGCTCAAACACTGAGGCAACTCTTGGAACCAATTTTTGTAGGTAGCTCTGAATCTTTCTGCTTATTTGCTTCATTTTCCAATCTTTACCGATTGATTCTATTTTGATCATTTCAGGGCTCTCAATGTTACAAACGATATGAAACTTAATGCAAATTGGCTCACATATTTCAAAAGTCTAGAGGTAGGGATAGCCTTGAGAGTTAGCTTAATACAGAGAGGCTCAAAAGTGTTAACTGAGAATAGGAAGAAGGACTTTAAATTGTCATTAGACCATATCCTTTAAATGTGGCAGATCTCTTTGATGGAAAGAAAAAGAATTTTGACACTAGGAGTTATATGGCCTGAGTGTTGTCAGTGCCTTAGTCTCTGAGACCTAGCAACACTTAGGGGGTGTCACAGCTGGGTTCTCCAGGAAGCAGACCCTGAGACAGAGCCTCATGTTCAGGATGTTTATCAGAGGGTGTGCTTGAGATTGATACCTATGGAAGAGAGGAGGAAGAAGGTGGAGTGGGTAGAGGAAAAATTTGAGTTGTGATGCAGGCTAGCCTCAACCAACCTTACAAGGAACTCTGAAGCTGAAATGAAGGCCCATCAGAGTTGTTTCAAGTTAGGTAGAAATGGCTGGGCCTTTACATCCCCATGTTTATCAATCACTGGATGTGGCTGCTCCTCAAATGGAGGGCGAGGCAGCTCTCTGAAGCTGAAATAGTTCCTAAAGGAGTTGACAGCCGAAGGGACCACACCACTTCCAATAGCTGAGCCAACAAATCTTTCTTGAAGGGGGTTCTGGGCAGCGCATCTCTCTGTCCATCCTAGATAAGTACTTGGTAATGTGCAGAGATACTGAGACTCCTATGTTAACTTTTTAATCACCCACTGAAAGAAAGGATAAAAGACTTCTGCGTCCATGATAAAAATAGAGAATCTTTTGGAAAGATTGGTATAGTAGATGTTGCTGAGACTACTGGGCTTCACCGGAGCAATCGCTATTGGTAAATCGCTATTTACAATGAATGTGCTACAAAGACTTGGTCTGAGTAGGTGAGCAGAAGAACCTTCAGTAATTATTCTAGTCATAAAGCTTATTTTGAGAGGTGAATAAAGAAGAAAAAGAACAAAGGACACTGCTATGGTCTGCTTTCAGGGAGTAGCCCAGAACATTGGTTAGCCCTGAGAAATCCTACTCAAACTTGGGGAAAAGAATGAAAGTGGGCATGACTCAGCTGCCTGAGGTTGAGTTCCCAACATCCAGACCCCGTGAGAGTGGGAATAGGCAGATTTCGACCTCTATGAAAGTTCTTCTTAGGATAGGCCCTTAGAACAAACAGGTTATCAAGTTTTCTAATTTGTTACAGGTGTGGGTCAGTCAGCGACAAATAGACCATCACCCACAAATAACAGATTGCCCTGTGGTACTCACCAAACGATCGGTTCTGTGTGGAGTAGACTGCTGCCAGGGGCCCATGACTTGGTGCTTTGTGCAGAGGTGGCCAGGGATCCCACAGCCACATACATCAGAGGTTACCCTGCTCTGATGACAAGAGCCCTGGAGCAGGGCCTCAAGACTCTAGTGCCAGCAACACCCATTCCTTTATATTTCTGAAGAGAGACATTTCTAAGCCAACAGTTCCCTTGCTGAGAAACCAACTCAGGCCATGTAGAAGATAAGCCTTGTGAAAAGGTCAGAAAATGGGGCAGAGCCTAATATGTGAGCTCTCTGGACATAACGAGGGTATAGATTCACATGAAACCACTGGCACAGCTGCTAGTAGGAGGTATAGACCTTGGGGTGGAAGGTTAGAGAGAGCAAAGAGATACCTAATAACACTTCTTCTTGTGTGTGTGCGTGCGTGTGTGTGTGTTTAGATGTACAAATCAACCTCCTTCTGGCTCTCTCAAGTTTTCTGTTCCTCGCCCCTCTGGTTGGAGGTGGAATGGGTTTCCTTCTTGCTACTTGGTTACTCAGTGCTATTTATAAGCCATTCTCCCTCTTTTTTCTGAGCTTCGCCCCTCACTTTGAATCTAATATTGTTAGACCATACCACTCACTGCTCTCCAAGTTATACTCAATTATACTCACTTATCAACTTCCAGGTCTTTTCCTGAAATTCCGTGAAGATTACTTCTCTTCACTCCCGCCAACACTATTCTTGTCATATATTTTGGTGATTTCAATAACCTCAGGCATAATTCATCCAATGCTGTGGCCCCTCATTTCTGTGACTTTTTCTTCAGTGATTTTGTTCTTTAACCCACCTAAGCACTCTCTCCTTTGGTTGAACCATAGACTTTGACGGTACCTGTATCTGCAGCCCCTCCATACTCTCTCGATTTCAAGAATCCCACTCCCAGTCACCACCTCTCATCTTTTCAGTGCATTCTTTCTAGTATCCTGCTCTAACAAACCTTAGACCTCCCACTGTAACCTACAATCTCTTGATCCTAAAAACTTTAACTTTACAATGTTCCTTTTCTCCCATTTGTCTTCCCTTCCCATGTTACCTATCTTAAATTTTTTAGTCAGTTATTTAATTACTCTTTTGCATTAATTTTTAATTTCCTTGCCCCTTTCTTGCTTGATAGTAATATTTTGGCAAAATCTCAACCCCTATTAAAATTAAATACTTCACCCACTTCATGCCTGTAATTATGCAATTGAAGAAAAACACTGAGCCGTGCTGACTGGTACCATTTTAAATTTATCATCATAAACCTCACATGGGTCCTTAAGGCCATCTGGCAATTATACATGTCCCTAGTTCATACTTCCACTCTTCTGGACAACTATTTTATACTATATCTTCCTTTCTTAAACTTCCAACATCTTTTCATCTACTTTATTAAATGATGGCCTTGCTTCTTATTTGTATTAGTTTTCTCTTGCTGTGTAACAGATTACTCCAAAATTTAGCATCTTAAACAAGAAACATCTCATGCAGAGATCAGGTTTCTGGCTGGGTAGTTTGGCTTAGGTTCTCTTATGAGGTTGCAGCCAAGTTGTTTTGGCCAAGACTACAGTCTCCGAAGACTTGATTGGGGCTGAAGGATCCACTTTCAAGATCATTCCATAGGGCTGTTGGCAGGAGGTTTCAGTTTTTTGCCATGCGAGCCTTTTAACAGGGCTGTTCATGACATAAATGACTTCCCCCAGAGTGAATGATCTGAGAGAAAGAGAGAGAGCAAGAGTGAGAGAGAGGGAGGACACAGCATTTTTTTATAACCTAACCTCCGAAGTGACACACCATCACTTCTGCCATAATCTGTTGGTCACGCAGAACAACCGTGTACAGTGTGAGAGGAGACTACACAAGGGTGTGAGTCCCAGGAGGTGAGGATCATTAGAGGCCATTTTGTAGGTTGGCTGCAATACTATTTTATATTAAAACAAACAAAAAAAGCAATCAGGAAAGAACTTCCACAAGTTCCTACCACCATATTATCCAATTACCAGTTTATATTCTATTTTTAATGCTATTGTTATGAAGAACTGCTGTCTTGCTATCTTAGGCCCAAACCTCCACCTGTTCACTAGATCTCATTTCCTTCTTCCCAGTTAAGAACATAGACACAAAACTTCTCCCATCTCTCTCCTGCATTGTCAGTTTTCTCCTGTCTACTGGGTAATTCCCATCAACAAAAAAGTATGCTGTAATCTTAAAGAAAAAAACCCTCTTATGATGCTACCTCTCCTGTCAGCTACCCATTTCTCTGTGTCCCTTTACAACAAAACTCATTGAAAGAGTTAACAAAAATTGCTGTCTCCAATTCCTCCTCCCCTCTCTCTTAGGTCTACAACTACTCCAAAAACACTGCTCTTTTAAAAGTCATCAATGAAGAAATATAATTAAGTATTATGCAATAGTTTTTAGCACAACATTTTTCTAACAAAATTGGTTGCATTCTCAAAAGAAAATTAAGGATATAGGTAAATGAATTATACCTATATCTTTACAGGTATAATTCATATATAGGTATAATTATACAAATTATTGGACAGATAAATACCATGATAATTTACTAAATATTCCTGTATCTTGCCTTTTTAAAAACGATTTGTGTGAATAAAAATAATGATTTAATTACATTTTTGCAATGGTCGTATATGCTTATTGTAGAAAGCTTATAACATACAGTATTGTAAAACAAAGTAGTAAATCACCCATAGTCAACCACAGAGTGATATCCAATACGGGCTTTCTAGTTCTATCATGCTATGTTTTAAAAAAATAACATAGTTCTTTACATTTATAATGTACTTACTATTACTATTTTACCATACAAATGAGTTCCATAGTCAGAATGCCTGGGTTTAAATCCCAGCTAATCCCATATGTGCTGTATGTCACTTTGGTAAATTATTAAACCTTTCCATCTGTAAAAAGAAAAAAAGGTCATCAATGACTTCCACATTGTTAAATCCATTAGTCACTTCTCAGTCATCATCTTCTTTGACCTGCCAGCAGGATTTAACCTAGATGGTCTGTCCTCTTTAATAAAACCTTTTCTTCAGTTGGCTTTCAAGGTATCACACACTCCTGATTTTCTTCCTTAGCTAACTGGTTGATTCTTCTCTTCTCCTCAGCCTCTTTAGTGTTGGAATATGCCTGGGGCTCAGTCCTTGGACCTTTTTCTTATCTGTCTATATTTAGTCCCTCGATGATTTTATTTAGTCTCATGACTTCAAATCTACAGACTAACAGCTCCCAAATTTATATTTCTAGCCCAGAACTCTTCTGTGAACTCCAGACATTTTTATCATACACCTTCTTGAGTGTCCATTAGATAAATTAAACAATCTGTCACAAACTGAACTCTTCATCTGCTCTCTCCCAAACCTACTCCTTCCACCATGTCCCTCATCTCAATAAATGGCAACTCCATCCTGTCAGCTGCTCAGAATGGAATCCCTAGAATTTCCCTTGATTCCTCTCTCTCACACATGCATGTGTGTGTACACACACACAAACGCACACACAATCCATACCTAACTTTCAACAGGTCCTAAAATTCCTGCCTCCCAAATATACCCGGAATCCAACTACTTCCCATGATATCTACTACAGGTCCCTGATCCAAGACATCATAATCTCCTATTTGGGTTATTAGAATAGCTTCCTAATTGGTCTACTTGCTCATACACTTGCTGCATTCAGTTTATTCTCAATACAGCATCCAGAATGATTTTTAAAAAATTTAAATCACATTATGGCATTTCTTTGTCCAAATCCCTCTCGTGGCTCCCCATCTCAACACCTTTTGGTCACTTAAAATGCTCTATAAGATTTTCCACCCTCTAACTTTTGACCTATCTCAACACTCTTCCCCGCTCACTCTGCACCAGTCACACCAGCCTTCTTGCCAGGCTGTACTCACCTTGCAGTGATTGTACTCACTGTTCCCTCCGCCTGGAACATTCTTTATAAAACCCTCCCTTTCAGGTTAGAATAGCATGTTCCATTATTTCATGGAACTTTGCACCGGAGCCTTTGCTGGAAAGTAATTCAGTGAAGCCTTTTCTGGTTCTCCCACCTAAAATTTCCTGTCTGCTTCACTCAACATACTCTTTATCCTCTTTCTGCTTTTATTTTACAGCACTCATCAGCATCAGACATATTTATTTATTCATGTGTTTATTTGGTTACTCCTCGTTATATTGTAAAGACCATGAGCAAGGGATATTTGTTTTGTACAGTTTATACTTCCAGTGCCTAGAACATAAAAAGCTCTCAATTATATGTTAAATGAACGAATGATCGGGTATTTCATAGGGATAATGAAGTGCCCGGGACCATAACAGAGTTTAGAGCAGGGAGGGAGATCACTCACGAAGCTGCGATGTTCTAATACAGAAATATATATGAAATAGCATTGTAAATGTAACGAGGTGTACAAAGGTATGACTTATTCCTTGAGGAAGTCCTGCCAGGCCCGCATTCTTCCTACTTTTTCCCGTGCTTCCTCAATTGATGCGTATCCCCTTATCTGGAGGATTTGGGATGGTCTTTGTGCTGGGACTACAACGCACGTCAGCAGACCCCTCAGCCGGCCACGCCTAGGCTGGAACAATACTCAGTGGTCCCGCGCACCCAACCTTTTCCGCCCGGTTCCCCGCACCCTCACGAGCACCGCCCCCTCAGCGAGACAGGAAGCGAGCGTGATGGACTCCGGGGCCCTAACCCCGCCCCTCACGCCTGCCCAGCCCCGGAAGGGGCGGAGACGGAGGGGAGGGGCGGGGCGGGGCGGCCCATCCGAAAGCGGCGGTTTGCAGTAGGCGGTTATTGTAGTATCCGGAGTGGTTTGAGTCTGGTGAGCTGCGATTGGATACTCGACCGGTGCTCCATCAGCAGAGTGGGACCCCAAGGCCTCAAACAGGCTGCTATCTGCCCCAGGACACCCTCTTCGTTCATCGCTTCCCCCATAGTCGGATACCGATTACTTGGACTCTGACTCAGACCCAGGTTCCCACCCGTACTCTTCCAGCCCCCTTTTTCTCTGGCCGCTGCAGTTTAGTCCTCCCTGTCTCTCCTCGCTGTGCCACCACAGGGTACAGTCCTCGTTCTCTCATTCTGATCCTTTTGTCTCTTCCCATTCATCCCCATTCCTTCCAGAGGCAGTATTCAAGCATTTTCTTCCCCTTTGTTTCTTCTTGCTTCCCTTCTTTCCTCTTTCTCTCCTTTTCCTTCAGAATCCTGGTTCTTTCACTCCCTGTCAGGCTACTGCCTCCTCCAAGACTTCTGTCCTTTTCAGGAAACTGTGGCTCACGTGTTAGGTGGTTAAACCTTTAAAGCGGTCGTTTGAAGATTTTAAGCTTTTCCTTTCTCCTTACCAGGAGTCACCAGGAAGTATGGCCCCCCACAAGACGTCTCGAAATACCTCAAAGTTGCCTCTGGCTTTAAACCCCTTGAAGAGCAAGGACGTGTTAGCAGTGTTGGCTGAGAGGAACCAGGCTATAGTACCAGTTGGGGCATGGGTGGAACCTGCCTCACCACATAGTTCGGAAATACCAGCATATGTGAGTGTCAGTTTGAACCACAATGGTGGAGTTCCTACCCCATCTTTCTTTTTATTAGCTTTCTCTGGTGCTTAGATAAAGATGGACAATCTGGAGATGCTGTTTCTATTCTGTCATAAATATATTCTTGCATTAGGATTATAGAACAACCATGTACGTATTTGCCAAAACTTACATATATGTATATAGTTCACCTCACAAACTCTTGATCGCTTGCCATGCACAAGACATAAGCACTGTTTATGTCTCCCAGACATCCTTCTATGTAGTCAAGATGACAGTTGCCACATTTCACGTTAACATTAATTTATTCCTTAAAGTTTTTGATAGGTTTGGTAATGGAGATTCAGGCAAAGTGCAGTAAGAGAATAAAGGAAAAAGAAAATTCTGACTGGATTCTGAGACAGCTTAACTATAAATTCCATAAGGACAGAGACCTTTATGTTCTGTTCATTTCTGTCCTGGTTTACCGTAGGCCTTCAGGAAATATTTGTTGAATGAGTGAATGAACGAATGAGGAACTATAGCCTGTGTGGGTCCTTAAAGAATGGATACGCTGTAAGTACAGATGGTAGGAAGGACTATTTCAGATGAAGGGAAACGTGCAGTTTACATGTGTGCCTGTTTACTTGGTAACGCTCATATATACTAATTAACACATGAGGACATTTTTGAAAGAAGATTTTTATAGTCTTTCGCCAAACTGTTCCACTTAGCTATTTGTTCGAATTTTATTGTGGCACTTAGCACCATATATTCATACTAAGTTGTTTACATATCTCCTTTTCCTGATGGAATGTGAGCTCCTAGAGCACAGGGGGAATAAATCTTATTTATCATCCCATCTCCACTTTTATCTTAGTGTCTAATAAATATGGGCATTTGATAAATATTTACGGAATGCACAAAATGTGTGAAGGTCTACTGAATGTATAGACAGGGTGCTGAACATGAGGTGAAATGTATTGAGATATGTTTACTTCATGGTCCTTGATCTCAGAGAAGAAATGAGATATGTTTAAAGTACATGTTAAATAGCATTGTAGTGTTGTATATTCATTTATTTTATTTACATTTATATGTATGTATGTGCATATTCATTTATTTATTCCTCTTCTGCCTATTTCCAGAAAGGATTTTAAGAGTTTAGGTAGTATGTGATTATGTGCTCAGACTACAGTATTTAAAGAAGAATGATATGACTTTGTGAATACTGATCAGGAATGCAAATGGGATAAAATGTTCCCAATTGTTTAGAATAAGTTTTGGAATTGAGTGTTATGTAAATACTGAGTACCTTTATATTCATGGCTCTGTGTTATATACTCTAGAGGAAACAAAGGAGAATTAAATACATTTCCTGCCCTCAAAGAGTTCATAATCTAATGGAGGAATCAAGAAATAAATACTGTACTCAATTGATGTTAATCAGAGAGCTCAGAGGAAGAAAGGATTGTGACAGGTACTAGGAGGTGGGTATTAGATGGTCTTGAAGACTGAGTAGGCCTTTACTAGATGAAGATGACAGGAAGGGCATGTTCGGTTAAAATGGAGCGTAATTCTGAGTATGAAGACATTTTAGAATAGGACACATTTGGTGAGTGGTGAACGATCTGGTGTATCTGAACTGTTTTAACCATTTTAGAAAATATGTAACAAGATAGATATGAATTGGTTTATTAAAAGTTAATGAAGATACCATTGTTTTCAGTTCAATGAAAAATTTTTGAGTACTCACAAATTTCAATTTTTAGTTTGTGATTTGCTTTAAGTTTTTGATACTCACTAGCTATGTCTAGATTATCATCTCTGAACTGTGATTTCCTTACTCTATTGGGAATTTCGAATTACAGAACTGAATTAGTTGTTCAGGATTGTTTCCTGACTGCTTTGTGTTTATAACAGAGCCCTAATGGGAAAAACTGTTGACATTTAAGTTCATTTTCTATCCTTCATCTTTAAAGACTTCAGCATATATGATTGAAGAAGAAGTAAAGGAACAGCTAAGAAAAAAACAAGAAGCTTTGAAGCATTTTCAGAAACAAGTCAAACACCGAGTAAACCAACAGATTAAGCTGAGAAAAAAGAAACAGCTTCAGAAGTCTTATGAAGCAGTAAGTTGGAAGGGAGCCTGAGTAAAGAGTGAATGGAAAGCGTGTGTTATGAGATAAACTATTAGGCAGTAACAGAATCACTTTATTTTGATTCCATGCTTTGTGTAATCTGATTTGCTGGCGAGGGCAGTAGAGTTGTATGTTGAGAAACTGTTTTATTCTTGTGTTGTTCTGATTTATTTTTTGCTTTTACTAATTAAAAACAATGTTGAGAGTGTTGGATTCAGATTTGAGTTTGAATTCCGGCTTATGCTGTTTTTAAAAATTAAACGTATTGAGGTAACATTGGTTAATATGTAAATATCAGGTGTACATTACAGTTCATTATCTGTATACTCTATTGCATGCTCACCATCCAAAATCTTGTTTTCTTCTGTCATCATATATTTGACCCTCTTTACCCATTTTGTCTTTTCCCTCTGGTAATCACCATTTTGTTGTCTATTATCTATGAGTTTGTTTTTGTTTGTTTTGTTAGATCATTTGTTACTTTTTTGTTTGATATTCCACATATGAGTGAAATCATATGGTTTCGGTCCTTTTCCTTCTGACCTATTTCACTTAGTATAATACCCTTGAGATCTATCCATGTTGCCAAAAAAGGCATATTTCTTCTTTTTATGACCGAAGAGTATTCTCATGTATATATCTACCATATCTTCTTTATCCATTTATCCACTGGTGGACACTTAGGTTGTTTCTGTATCTTGGCTATTATAAATAATACTGCAATAAACCTAGGGCTACATACACATTCATGAATTAATGTTTTCATATTTTTCAGGTAAATACCCGGAAGAGGAATTGCTGGGTCATATGGTAGTTCTATTCTTAATTTTTAAAGGAAACTCCATACTGTTTTGCAAAGTGGCTGCACAATTTACATTACCACCAACAGTGTACAAGGATTCCCTTTTCTCCACATCCTCTCTAACACTTGTTATTTCTTGTCTTTTTAATAATAGCCAATTTAACAGATGTGAAGTGATGTCTCATTGTGGTTTTGATTAGCATTTCTCTAATAACTAGTGTTATTTTTTCATGTCTCTGTTGGCCATCTGAATGTCTTCCTTGGAAAAATGTCTATTCAGATCCTCTGCCCAGTTTTTAGTCAGATTTTTTGTTTTTCTGTTGTTAAGTTGTCTAAGTTCTTTATCTACTTTGGATATTAACCCCTTTTTGGAAGTATTATTTGCGAATATCTTCTCCCATTCAGTTGGTTGCCTTTTTGTTTTGTTAATGGTTTCTTTTGCTATGCAGAAGTTTTTTAGTTTGATGTTGTCCCATTTGTTTGTTTTTGCTTTTAGAATCAGATTCACAAAAACACCTTTGAGACCAGTGTCCAGAAGCTTAATGCCTATGTTTTCTTCTATGTATTTTATTTTTTCAGGTCTTACAGTTAAGTCTTTAATCGATTTTCGAGTTAATTTTTTGTGTATGGTATAAGATAGTGGTCTGGTTTCCTTTTTTCCTTCTTTTTTTTTTTGCATACGGCTGTCCAGTTTTCCCAACATAATTTATTGAAGAGACTTTCCTTTCTCCATTGTATTCCTTTGACTCCTTTGTTGTAAATTATTTGCCTATATGTGTGTGAGTTTATTTCTGGATTTTCAGTTCTGTTCTATTGGTCCGTGTGCCTGTTTTTTGCCAGTACCATACTGTTTTGATTACTATAGCTTTGTAGTATAGTTTAAAGTTGGAGAGTGTGATACCTCCAGCTTCATGATTTTTTTCCCTCAGGATTGCTTTAGCTATTCAGGGTATTTTGTGGTTCCACACAAATTTTAGGATTTTTTGTTCTGTTTCTGTGAAAAGTGCCATTGAGATGTTGATAAGGATTGCATCGAATGTGTAGGTTGCTTTAAGTAATATGGACATTTTAACAATGTTAATTCTTCCAATCCATAAATGTGGACTATCTTTCCATCTCGTTGTGCCTTCTTCAATTTTTTTCAACAGTGTCTAATAGTTTTCAGTGTACAGGTCTTTCACTTCCTTTAAGTTTATTCCTTGATATTTTATTCTTTTTGTTGTGATTATAAATGAGATTGTTTTCTTCATTTCTCTTTCTGATATTTTGTTGTTAGTATGTAGAAATGTAACAGATTTTTGTATACTGATTTTTTTTTATCTTGCAACTTTACTGTATTAATTTATTATTTCTAATAGTTTGTTGGAGTCTTTAGGGTTTGTCATTGCAAATAGTGACAGTTTTACTTCTTCCATTTCAATTTGGATGTTTTTTATTTCTTTTTCTTGTGTAATTGCTCTGGCTAGGAATTCCAGTAGTATGTTGGATAATAGACTAGAGTGGGCATTTTATCTTGGTCCTAATCTTAGAAGAAAAGCTTTTAGCTTTTTACCCTTGAGTCTGACTTTAGCTGTGGGTTTGTCATATATAACCTTTATTATGTTTAGGCACTTTACTCCTATACCCATTTTTTTGAGACTTTTATCATACATATATGTTGTAAAGCTATAATATTCATTTTTCTCTGTATCTTTTGATTTATTCAGATGTTTTTTCTGCATCTCCTAAGATAATCATATGATTTTTATCCTTTATTTTGTTAATGTGGTGTATCACATTGATTGATTTGCAGATGTTGCATCCCTGGAATTAATCCCATTTGATCATGGTATATGATCCTTTAAATATATTGTATTCAATTTGCTAGTATTTTGCTGAGAAATTTTTTCCTCTGTGTTCATCAGAGATATTGGCCTGTAATTTTCCTTGTCTTGTGTTGTCCTTGCCTGGTTTTGGTATCAGGGTAATGTTGGCCTGGTAAAATGAGTTAGGAAGCATTCCCTTCAATTTTTTGGAAGAGTTTGAGAAGGATAGATATTAAACCTGCTTTGAATGTTTGGCTTCACCAGTGGAGCCATCTGGTCCTGGACCTTTGTTTTTTAGGAGGTTTTTGATTACTATTTCTATTTACTTACTAGTGATCAGTCTATTCAGGTTTTCCAGTTCTTCATAATTCAGTCTACGAAGGTTGTATGTTTCTAAGAATTTCTCCGTTTCTTCTAGGTTTTCCAGTTTGGTGGTGTTTAGCTTTTCTTAGTATTCTTGTATAGTCTTTTGTGTTACTATGGTATCCGTTGTAACTTCTCTTTTCTGATTTTATTTATTTGAGTCTTTCTATTTTTCTTGGTGAGTATAGCTAGAGGTTTGTCAATTTTGTTTATCTTTTCAAAGAACCAGCTCTTTGTTTCATTAATTTTTCTATTGTCTTTTTATTCTGTATTTCATTTATTTGTGCTCTGATTTTTATTATTTTCTTTATTCTACTGACTTCGGGCTTTCTTCTTTTTTTTCTAGTTCCTTAAGGTGTAATGTTAGATTGTTGTTTGAGATTTTTCTTGTTTCTTGAGGCCTGTAATGCTGTAAACTTCCCTTAAAGTATTGCTTTTGCTGCATTCCAAAAATTTTGATGTGTCATATTTTCACTTTTCTCTATATCTTTTGCTTTCTTCTTTTATTTCTTCTTTGACCCAATAGTTAGTTCTTCATTAGCACGTTGCTTAATCTTCACATATTTGTGATTTTTCCAGCTTTCTTCTTGTAGTTGATTTCTAGTTTCATAACATTGTGGTCATAAAAGATGCTTGATATAATTTCAGTCTTCCTAAATTTATTGAGACAGGTTTTATGTCTGAACATATGGTCTGTCTTTGAGAATGTTCTGTATGCACAGAATGTGTATTTTGTTATTTTGTATGGAAAGTTCTATAAATATCTATTTAGTCCTTCTGGTCTACTGTGTCACTGAAAGCTGATATTTCCTTATTGGCTTTCCGTTTGGATGATTTATCCATTGCTGTCAATGGGGTATGTAAGTCCTGTACTATAATTCTACTTTTGTCGGTTTCTCCCTATTGGTCTATTAGTAATTGCATTATATATTTTGGTGCTGCTACTAGGTTGGGTGCACATATTAATAAATGTTATGTCTTCTTGTGAGTTTTGCCCTTTATCATTATAAAATGTCCAACTTTGTCTCTCGTTACCTTTTTTGTCTTGAAATCTATTTTGTCTGAGGTAAATACACCACCACCTGCTTTTCTCTGGATACCATATACTTGGAGTATCATTTTCCATCTCTTCACTTTGAGCCTGTGTTTGTCTTTGGAACTGAAATGGGTCTCTTGATGGCAGTTTATAGTCAGTTCTTGTTTTTTAATCCATCCAGCTACTCTGCCTTTTGATTGGTGAGTTCAGTTCATCTACATTTAGGGTGATTATTGATATATGAGGACTTTTGCAGCCATTTTATCTTTTGTTTTCTGGTTGCTCTGTTTAAATTATTCCTTTTTATATTGTGCATTTATTACCAAATTGCAGTGGCTACAGTTATTTTTGTTATCCCTTCCCCCCTTTAACTTTTATGCTGTAATTGTTTAATATCCTTTTCTGAAATAGAGTTGGAATTTCCCGCTTCTGTCTGTCTCTCTGGGAAAGCCTTTATTTCTTCTTCATATCTAAGGGATAACTTTGCTGGATATATTATTCGAGGCTGGTGGTTTACCTCTTTCAATATTTTTGATATATCATGCTACTCTCTCTTGGCCTATAAAGTTTATACTGAGGAATCTGATGAAAATCTGTAGGGGTTTCCTTGTAGGATACTGTCTTTTTTAACTTCTGACGGTTTTAATATAACGTGTCGTGGAGAAGGTCATTTTGCATTGAGATAATTGCATTGAGATAATTCTGTTAGCTTCTTGTACTTGAATGTCCAGTTCTTTCCCTAGGTTTGGGAAGTTCTCAACAATTATTTCTTTGAATAGGCTCTCTGTTCCCTTTTCTCTCTCTCATTCATCTCCTCTGGGACACCCTTATGTTGCTCTTTCTAATGTTGATAGTTCTCATATAGTTCTTTCATTTTTTTTTTCTTTTAACTTTTGGTTCTCTCTTCTTCCACCTGAATCATTTCTAGATTTCTATCTTTGAGCTTGCTAAGTCTCTCCTATCTAATCTATTCTATTTCCAGTGCTTTCTAATGTGCTCTTTATTCACATTTATTGTGTTCTTCAGCTCCAGAACTTCTGTTTGGTTCTTTTTTAGTTTCATTCTCTTTGGTAAAGTACTCCTTTTGTTCATTAATCTTATCCCTGAGCTCACTGAACTGCCTTTCTGAGTTTTCGTATATCTCATTGAGTTTTTAAAAACTGCAATCTTGAGTTCTCTGTCATTTAAATCACAGTCTTCGTGTCTTTGAGTTTGGTTTATTAAGACTTCATTTTCTCTCTGAGCCACCTTGTTACCTTGGTTAGTCCTGGTACTTGATAAGTTCTTCCTCTGCCTTCGCATTTAAGATAGTGGACTCTTTTTGTTTACTGTTTTGATTTTAGCAATTCAGCAGGTTGATCATTGGAGGTCTTTCTTTTGCTTTCCAGTAGATGGTGCTACAGCACAAGTTTTTGTTTCCTCTTACCTGCTTACTTGCTCTTCAGGGGTCATGATGTCACTGTTGGTGTGGAAATTGACTCCTGGGAGACAGGATAGTGGGTGTCCCTACTGTAGCCAGGTTGCCTTAGTCTTGGGGCACCACCACCATGGTGGGGGGATGTGGCAGGTAGGAAGGAACTGCGTTCATGAGCCCATAGTGCTGCCCCTTGTTTCTAATGGTCGCCAGCACCACTGTGATGTTAGACACATCTCGGTGGCTGCTACTGGGTCTCCTCTCATTTGCAGTTGGGAGAGGGGGAGGAGACAGATTCTTGGCCACCATGCTGCTTCTGCCCTCCCTTAACCTCTGTTGGGCTACAGTGTGGGGGCTGCACTCCAACTTCTCCAACCTTATTGCATTAGCTGGGGCTAGTGCTGCTTTAGAACTGTGTTTGCGAACACCATCTCTATCCTTCCCTCTGTTCTGCCTCCCCTGCCTATTCTGATAAATGCACCTTCAGATGTACTGATGCGTGCATTTCTGAGGTGTGTTTGTATGTTAAGAAACTTCATTGGTTTATAGATGTTTGACTTGTTATAAATTTAAGGGGAAATAAAAAGAGGTCATCTCACTCCGCCGTGATGCTAACCTGGCTTATGTTATTTTATTAGCTAAACGATCTTGGGCTAATTACTTATCTTCTCTGGACAGTAGCTTCTTCACCTATAAAATGGAGATATGATACTTGTCTCATAAGATTGTTGTGAGAATTAGATGAGATAATGTAAATTATTAGCACATGGTAGCTGCCTGGTAAATGTTGGTTGGTTTCCCTACCAATCCCCAATGCTGATCTTAAATCTTTTGGGGGGCTTATAGGAATTATTTCACTGGAGTGGAACCTCAATAGACTCATCTCACTCTTTCTTTCTTTGTGTAGGCAGAGAAAGAAGGTTCTATAGCTATGTATTCTTCAGATCCAGCATGCTTAACTCCTAGAAGAACAAGTGTTTTTCCAAACAATTTGAATGCTGCTATTGAAAGTGCTAGGTTACCGCCTTCCCGGATGCTTGGGGGTGGAATAGAAGATAGAGAAAATCAGAATCAATTATTCCATCAACAAGCCCAGGCTGTAAGTACATATTCATTTTATTTTATGTCTACGATTTTTTTAGTTGTATAACATACCTAGGATATGAAGTGGAGAGAAGGAGGAATCACGTTCCACTCCACAGTTTTTTATCACCTTTTTTTACCTTTATAAGTGGGGAATGGTGGGATGTTTCTATATATGTATGTATGTGTGTGTGTGTACTTAAATTTATATTTATTTTTGGTAAGACACTTTAGAATCATCTAATGTAAAGTACCAAAGTGTCAGAGTTCAGAACTTAATTAGAAAGAGCTTTGGGTCAAAGAACATAGATTTTCCCAGTTACACTGGAATTGTGTTGTGGGTAAGTTACTCTCAACTTTGTAGCATATGGACACAAGTGATTCCTAACCTCTGTTACAAAAAGGTTCAGTATATATATGGGGCATTTCATTTGTTAGTTTTTTGCTTTTTTCTGTCCTTTTATCTGACTCGCACAATAAATAGATTTATAGGTTAAATAATAATATAGTGAACTCTTAACATATTCAGAATTTTTTAAAAATGTAACTTTTATTTAATGATTTATTTTATATACCCAATATTTAAAAATTAACTACTGTGGGTAGATTCATCCACTCAAATCACTTGTTGCCATCCAGTCAACTACCCCTTAGTGTGCCCGAGCTTTTGTCCAATTGATATCATATTTTTCAGCTCTACTTTGGGATTATTTTTCATTTTATTACTTAAAAATGTATACCCAGGGATAGTGAGAGGAGAGAAAAATGTAAATAATGATTATGTGAAAAATAAAAGTTGTGTAACTGCTAATGTGCTTGGTCTAAAGTATGAAGGAAATCTGACTGTGCTGTTAGCATAAATAGGGAAAGCTTTACAAAAGCATATTTTATATTGAAATACTTAAAAAGTTATTTTTCTTTGTCTCAGACTATGACTTTTTCTTGTCACTCCTTTGTAGTCATTATTTTTGTAATCATTTTTGTATTTTTAAGATTTTGAACAATTTGTTGAGCAAATATTTATTGAACCAGGCACTGAATAAAGTACAAAGGATAAGACATGGACTAAGCCACATGCAGTCCTTGCCTTCATGGTGCTTGTAGCTACAAACTCCATTGTATTGCAGATTTTACTTCATCTGTATAACACATAAACAGAACACATGGGGATTTGTTCACAGATATTTGAATGTACTGTTTGTTAAACGTTGTAGGGATACTAGTGAAATGTGAAATAGGACCCTTTGCGGGTTTATATGTACAAGGAGAGATACAAAGCAAATAGAACTCTAATCTATAAGAGATTACTATAGAGTAAATTTACTGTATTTGATGATAAGGTTGTGCTATGGGAGTTCAAAATTTTTTAACTTCCATGGAAATAGTTGGGGAAGAACCCCTAGAAGAGGTAGAATTGAGCTGTATATTTTGAATTGGTAACCTGAATTGAATTGGTAAAGTCAAGAGAATTTTGAGATAGGAGGAACATTGAAAAGTCTAGAACATGTGATGGCACCTTTCTAATTAATAGTTTATAGAGGAGAATAACACAAAATGAGATTGTGTTAGGTAAGAGGAAATCAGGTTATGAAAACTCTTACATGTTACAAAATTTAAAAAAAGTTTTTATACTCTGTTTTTTTCTTAAAAGAAGATGAACTATTGAAGAATGTTCAGGGTCTTAAACTACTTTAAGCCTGTAAACTTATGTCTGTACAATACCAGGACAATAGATGCTTTTTAATCTTACCATTTGTGTTGTAGTTTTTATTCACTAGATGCCACTAAGAACTAGCCATTGAGACTGTTCAAGGGCTGACTCCCTTGGTTTATCTAGAACTGGTTGAGTAAACGGTAAATGTAGTTCACTTTATAAATGTCAGTGGATTTTTCAATTTTCTTTTGTCTTGGAACTATAGAAATGTAGAATCTTGGAGTTGGAAGGGTTTTAAAAGTTTATCTGACCTATTGAAATATTTAAGGATGAAATGACTTGACATCTGGGCTATACTTCAAAATAATATAAAGGTGAGATAAAGTAGGATATTATAGATAAAGCAAGACTGGCTAGGAGTTGATATGTTCAAACTGGTTACTATTTATGTGGGCGTTCATTATTGTAGTCTGTCTACTCTATATCTTTGAAGTTTCTAGTATGTTTGAATTTATTACATTTTAAATCTTAGAAAAGAAAAGACATTATCTATCTAGTTTAACCTTTCTCTCTCTAAGGAATTCTTTTTATGTCTCAAATATATATATAGCCATCTAGTTTCTGCTAGAACACTGCCACTGTTGAGCAACTCATTACTTTTTAGACTATTTATTTCATTTTTAGAAGGCTTGAAATTATTACAAGTATTTTTTCAATATATTGAGTGAAAGTCTTCCTCCCTATAATTTTTACCTATTGAGCCTAGTTTTGTACTCTTAAGTAATAGAAGACAAAATACCATGGTGATCCCTAAGAACACTTCAAGTATTTGATAAGAGCTATCATTTTTCTCCTTTTGGATATCTATATTCCTAATGTCTGCTTATTCTAAGATAAGATAAGACTGGACACCTAAAGTTAGGAATTAGCCCAGCCCCTTGCTTTTTGTTAGGTCTGACTTTTATCTCTAGGGATTGAATTCCTGTTGTGTTTCTTGATAACTTCATTTTGGTGGGGAATTAAAGAACACAACTGATCATTGTTTCATTCTCACCATGTAATAACTTTTTATTTATCTCTAGACTATTAAGTTTACCACTTTCTGGTATGGTATATTCCAGCTTTTTATTTGTTTCTTACTGAATCTCTTATCTTTAAAAAATTTTTTTATTCTCTCTTTTTTTTATATTTTATTAAATTTATTAGGGTGACATTGGTTAATAAAATTATGTAGATTTCAAGTGTACAATTCAATAAAATGTCATTTGTATATTGCATTGTGTATTCACCATAATTGAATTGGAATAACCTGCTAAGTTTTCAGTAATCTATCATTGAAAAAAACCAGTGTTTCAGGCTTTTGGCTGTAAGAATTCAGGCTAACCCAAGCAAGGAGAATGTTTACTTTAAGAATATGCATGTGGTAATAAGGGCAAAGTCACAAATTTATGCATATCCTAACTTCCTTAAGGATTCAGCAACCAGAGAGTTTTTCTGAATCTGAGGTAGCTCCAATGATCCCAACAACTGGGATCTTTGATTTTCACACTAGCATTTGATCATTAACTTGGTCGATTCACTCGTTCTCCTAGGCTGACCAACCTTCTCTATCTACCTGAGATTGAAGGGTTTCCCAGGACATGATACTTTCAGTGCTAAACCTGGGATAGTTCTGGTAAACTGGGAAGTTGGTTACCCTGTCTCGACATGTATGCTTCTCTCTTATTTACTGATTTTTCTATTGCTAACTAGTTTTCTCATCATCATAGCTCTGAAGCTTTGGCATACTTGAAGCTTTTTTAGCCTCTTTTCTCCAGCTTATGACCTTTTAGGTTTACTTCCTGTCTCTGACTTTCTCTCTACTTCCTAGTTCATTGTGTTAGATGAGTCTTTATTGGCCCAGCCTGCCTTTTTGCATTAGGTCTAGGTTACTGGCGACCCTATAGCTTAGTATGCCTACTTAATGATAAAAGAAAGCTAAAGTAATTGATGTATTTGCATTGTGTTCATGGGCTATAACTAGGGGCTCATGTGAGTTGAAGTTTTAATTGTGTACTATTTTTGTGGTCATTGAAAAGCTGAACGCATTTAAAAATCAGTACGCTATTATTTGTCAATAAACTACATTATACTTGAATAGAATTTAACTTTGGGAAGATTTTTATGGCATTAATGTACATTTAAAATTGGTATAAGGTCTGCCTGGCAATAGAGTAGGTGATAGTCTATGAATGTTAGATGTCATTTATACTCATTTTCCATGATCTGCATAGTATTACTACGTTGTTTCATTTATACAATTACATATGTTTCTTCTTTCTAATCCCTAATTGTCTAAAACAGTTGCATGAAAAAATTAAAAAGAACTGAAGAAAATATGAACCATGAATGGGGATATCTGCATATTTGTCAAATTTTATCCTTTGTATTTGAAGTTTTAAATTTTTGTTTTAATATGTGACCATTGTTTGCTTTCAGTTTTAAGATTTAAGTCTCAAAATTTGTTTATATAGTAAATTTTTATTTTATCAGTCAGAATCCCTTTGCTTATCGGTAGTTAAACAGGTGCTAAGTTTTCTATAAAATGAATAACTCATTTCCATAAGGGAGTTTTAAAGTCTTTGTTAATAACAATAGCTACAAAAGAATGAAAACTGTGCCTAAGCTTTCAGTATACAGAAGACTTTTGGTCGAATTTTTTGTTTATGTAGTCACACACATACATACACCACACGTGCACACACACATGTATGTTTAAACTTACATATGTAAATATATGTACATGTGCTCACATACAAATGCATACCTACATATATGCACTCACAAATATATGTAGTGATCACCACTATCTTACAATAAGAAATGTGCTTATATACCTATTCATTTTACATAATTTGATTTATAACATCCTCTTATTTTCTGTGTTTTTATTTAATGCTTATGTTTTTACTTGATCCTTAAACTTAGTGGCTTCAAATGACAGAAATTTATTCTCTCAGAGTTCTGAAGGCCAGAAGTCCAAAATCAGTTTCACTGAGCCAAAATCAAGATGTCAGTAGGGCTGTGCTCCTTCCACAGATTCTAGTGGAAAATTTGTTTCTTTACTCTTCCAGCTTTTGATGTCTGCTGGTATTCCTTTGCTTGTGGCCATATCATACCAACCTCTTCCTCTGTCTTCACATCACCTTAATGCCTTCTGCATGTCAAATCTTCTTCTACCTCTTATTAGGATATTCATGATGGCATTTAGGGCCCATCTAGATAATTCAGGATTATCTCATCTCTAGATCCTTAACTAATCATATCTTGCAAAGGCCCTTTTTCCTGATAAAGTAACATTTAAAGGTTTCAGGGATTGGGACCGGATAACTTTGGGTGACTGTTACTCAGCCTACTACAGTCCTCACAGCAGGTCATCGAACGGACCTTTTGGTTGAGGCTTGATGATAGGTTATGGTAATGACAGAGAAACAGAACGGATATAATATATATTCCAACTGCTGGCCCATTTGAAATGTCCTGTTCACAGGACTAATCAATCTGTGACTCTAACAGAGATTTGGACTTGATAAGAAATGAAGATTATGTATCCTAACTTAAATCTGTTACATTGAGCAGGACAATAATATGTATCATACTTGGCAATGAGTAAAGCAAGCATATTCATGGCTCTGTATTTTTTCATAACCTCAACTGTACATATATCTCTTTTTGCATTGTGAGTAACTAGCTTGACCCCTGTAGCCACTCTGTGCTAACTAAATTTATAAATCTCTCTCTTAGTGGTATAAAGAGTACTGTTTCAAGGTGATTTCTCTGGCTAGAGGCATACACCTTCTAGAAGCGAGAGCAAAACAGAGATGACATGCTGTAAGGGAACAGCACTGGTGGGGAGAGAGTGTTTTTATCCCTAGCTCACTATTAGTAAAAATCATAAAGTATTTATTATTTATATCAGTAAATCATAGTTGTGATTTCCCTTAAAGGAACAATGGATAACATAAACTTTCACTGGATGGGTTAGAGCTGGTATTGGCTTGGTTATACTTTTGCTGAGTAGTATAGGGATATGCTTTTCTTCTATATGTAGTGCTCAGCCTAAAAAAATGATACCCCGTTCATTTCTGTGTTTTCCTTAAAGGAACATTCTGTACAGATTTGTGAGATATGAAATAGGCTGTGCTTCTCTGGGAAAAAAAATCAAAATTAGGCACTTACTAAAATTACTAGGTAGAGATAAGGAATGAACAGAAAGTCAACATATTAATACTCATCGTCAGCTGTTACTTATAGAGTACTTAAAACAAATTAGATCTGTTGAGGTGTTTGAGTTTGTGTTCTAAGTTAACTTAGGAAGCCTTCCAGGAATTTGAAAAGACTTTAAATAACTACAGTCTTCACATGTGGGAGTGAAGAAGGGGTTCATGTAAACAGGAGAAAAGGATTTGAGGACTAGGAATAGAATCTTCAATATTTCATCACTTCAATAGAGTGAGGAAATAACTAGACGTGCAAGGACCAGTTGAAGAAATAATTTCTTATTGAGAAGACGAATGAAAGGTAAGGAATGTGTCTGCTGGATAATTTCCAAGTGTATTAATTCAGACTTTTAGGTTTTGATATTTTTTTGTATACATACTTAATATAAAGAATACATTTAAACAAGTTATGAAATACAGTCTCTTAGAATAATAAACATAATGTTGTAAAAACACTTATCGGCAGATCACAATCTCCTTTACAAGTAATCTTCTTGTCTTAGCTCTGGCATTTTTTTAATAATAAGAACCTGTTTTCCTGTTGGAACACTTTAGTGAATTTGGTATTAAGACTTTAGCTTGTTTTTGTTTCCTTTTCTCCCCCCCTTTCTCTGACAGCTTAGTCAAACCATGAAACAGGCACGTCACCGGCTGGCATCTTTTAAAACTGTGAGTAAAAATAATACATCAGTGTTTCCAGATGGTACAAGGAAAAGCTTTCCCACCCAAGAGGTAAATTAATTTCTAATAAATTAAAAAAAAAAGATAAAAAAGATAAAAATTTATTTATATATCAACACTATTTAGAATTGTAAAATAATTGAAAATAACTGTAAATATCCAACAGTAGGGAATGGTTAAAAATTATAATGTATCCATATATGGCCATTCTAAAAAATATCATGCTTTTAAAAAATATCTGAAGACAAGGGAAAGTATCTGTGATATAAAGTTCAATCAAAAAAGTAGGATATAAAATTATATACATATAATTTTAATTAAAAAAATTTATTCAATAAATATTTATGGAAGGTCTACAATTGCCAAGCATTGTTCTAGGACCAAGACTTAAAGTGGTGAAAAAAGATAGACTAAGATCCCTCAAGGAGCTTCTGTCCTAGTGGGGAAGCATATAATAAAAAGCACATAGATATAGAATATAATTTCAAATGATAATTGCTATGACAAAAATAAAATAAAGAGATGGGGAGAGAATGCTATGTGCATAGACAGAAGCTGGAAAGAATACTGATTATTTCTGGGTAGTGTTATTACAGGTGATTTTTATTTTCTTGGTTTTCTTTACTTTAAAATTTTCCCATAATGTATATATATTTCACTTTCTAATTAGGAAAAAATCAATACCAGTATTTTTTAAGAAGAAATTCTTTTGATTTAAAATATAAGGTAAGATTGAAAAATTGGAACCCAGATGTGGAGCTAGACTTAAAAGGTTGCTCAAGGCTATATTTATAAAATAACACTGTTTTGGTGCCTACTTATTTCAGTGTTCACAAATTTGGATGGTAAACTCACGTGCTTTCCTGTGTTTATTTAATTATGGGATTAATTTCAAGTTTTGATAGGCAGCGTCCAGAAAAATGGACCATTCAGTCTTTTTTACTTTATTTTTTTTTGCTGTCGTCAACTCTGTCTTTTTTAGCTCTTTCTCAGTTTTGCTTTCTAATTGGTATTCTTGTACATTTTTCTAGATTATACATATGTATCTTATTTATGTATTTTTTCCTTAGGTATCTCAACACAACAGTCAAAAACATTTGACTCATATGCTTGCAGTTGGTAGAATACTAAACTATGATGTCTCCCTCTTTAGTGATAATTAAGAAATTTATAGTTAAATATCAAAATATAAGCATGGACGTATATTCATATATGGCCTTCCATTTTAGATGCATTCAGTATGGTTACCTTTTTCTAGCATTGCCTTGTTGTAACTCAAGGTAGAGCTTCTTTTGTACCTAAATTCTCCTCAGTGGTTTGATATCTTAACAATTTTCATATCTACCCTGGATTTGGCCATAATATAGTTTGGGCTATTAGACTGACTGTTAAAATGAGATTAGACATATTTTAATAAACCAAAAATAAAAGGGTTATCAGATCCTAGAGTTTGATATTTTATATTGTGTAGAATGTGCTCAGACCTTTCAATTGTTTTTTTAGAAAGAGTCCTGTTCACAGGTCTGACTGAAATAATTATCTAGTAGAAAGGAGGAGGATTAAGTCAGAGATAACATCCTTGTATAAACCGGTTTTATACGTCAAAGGTGCCATTTAAGTGTAATAAATGGTGACGATGGATTCAGGCTGGCTGCTTGCTTCCAAAGAATGCATGTGTGTTTTTCAGGTATAACATCAGAAATAAATCTCCATATAATTGAAAAGGATATAAGAAATTAGCGACATTTTTCTTATCACTCATATCAAGTATGCAGTCTTTTCCTCAAATATAAACAGTTTCTACTTTCTCAGTTATATGAAGTGGCCAGTCAGAAAGGAGAAAACTCTGTAACCCAGCTGAACTCTGCTTTCATTTTCTTGTTAGACTTATTTTTACTGACTTTAGAACCTGTTTGATTGTTATTGTTTTTCCAGACATGGAGATACAATTAGAAGATAGACTTGCTTACCTGCTGTCAGGTCACTAAGACGAAAATCATAAGCCTTCTAAAACTGTTATTGGCTAGAATAGGGGCAAATTGTCATTTATAAAGTTAATATGCCTCCTACCAGCCTATCTCCCTCCATATGTTTGATGTGTGAGTGACTCGTTTGTGCATTTGAAGAACTATTTGTTATCCATTTTCCTGTGTTATACTGCCATCGCCTGCTAAGATCACTCTAGATGTTTCACAAAAACTCAGCTTAGTATCATGAGCATATTGCTTTCTAGACTCCATTTTATATTTACATTGATTTTTTTGCCCCAGCAAGCACTTTGTAGGAAACTGTCATCCATCAGGATAAACATAGAAACAAGAGGAGATTTACCCTTTAAGGTCCATCAAGGTCTTTTAAATACTGTTTATTACCAGAACGTTATGGAAAATCAGGTAGGGAAATGTAAAGAGTAGAGGGAAAAAATAATGGTTTGTTATAACTATCCACATCTAATAAAGGATGGATTTAAGGGTTAAGATTATAATGTCTAGTATTGTTTTTTTAAACATTTTTATTGAGATATAATTCACATACCACACAGGGTTATGCAACTGCCACCACAATCTAATTTAGAATATTTTCTTCTCCCCTAAAAGAACTCCTGTTTCCATTAGCGGTCACTCCCAATTCCTTCTCTGTCCCTACCCACAGTCCTAAGCAACCACTAATCTACTTTCCGTCTCTGTGGTTTGATTATTCTAGGTATTTCATATAAATAGAATTGTAATATGTTTTTCTTTGTGACTGGCTTCTTTGACCTTGAATAATGTTTTCAAAGTTCATTCATGTTGTAGCATGTACCAATGCTTTTTATCGCTGAGTAATATTCCGTTGTATGGCTGTATCCATTCATTAGTTGATGGACATTTGGGTTGTTTCTACTTACTGGCTTTTATAATTGTGCTATGAGCAATTGTGTACCTGTTTTTATGTAGACGTTCATTTCCTTAGTAGAATATCTTGAGGAACTGACAAGCTGTTTTTCATCAGCAATATATGAGGGTTTTAATTTCTTCACGTCCTCTCCAATACTTGTTATTGTCCATCTTTCTGATTATAGCCATCCCAGTGGGTATAAAGTGGTAACTCACTGTACTTTCGATTTGTATTTTTCTAATGATCTTGAGTATCTTTTCATTTGCTTATTGCCCATTTCTATACCTCTTGTGGAGGAAAAGTCTATTCAGATGTGGTGCCCATTTTTAATTTGTCTTTTTATTATCAAGTTGTAAGAGTTCCTTATATATTCTGGATACAAGTTCCTTATCAAATACATAATTTGCACATATTTTCTCCCATTCTGTGTCATTTCACTTTCTTAATGCTGTCATTTGTAGCACAAAATTTTTAATTTTGGTGTAGTCCAATTTATCTATTTTTTCTTTTGTTGTGCTTTTGGTATAGTATTTAATAAACTGCTGCTTAATCTGAGGTTGTAGAGATTTTCTCCTGTATTTTAATAATTTTATAGCTCTGGCTGTTACATTTAGGTCTATGATCCATTGTGACTTAATTTTTATATTAACTTTTTTGTGAGGAAGCATTCTGACTTAATTCTTTTGCATGTAGATATCCACTTGTCCCAGTACCATTTGTTGAAAAACTATTCTTTCTCTATTTAATTGTCTTGACACTCTCGTTGAAAATTACTTGACTGTTCTTATAAGGATTTATCACTGTCTTTACAATATTGTCTTCTGAGATCCATAAACATGAAATTCTTTCCATTTATTTAGGTTTTCTTTAGTTTCTTTCTACAATATTTTATAGTTTTCAGTGTATAGTCTTTTTTATGGCTGTACTTTAAAAAAAATTAGTTTTATATTAGCTTCAGGCATAAAGCACAGTGGTTAGATATTAGTATAATTTACGAAGTGATCCTCACGATCAGTTTAGTATCCTCTTGGCACTATACATAGTTATTATAATATTATTGACTATTTTCCCTATGCTGTACTCCATACCCCATGACCGATTTTTACTCAAAAATTTACAAATTTGTACTTCTTAATCCCTTCACATTTTTCACCCAGTCCCCCAATTCCCCTACTGTCTGGCCATCACCAGTTTGTTCTCTGTATTTATGAGTCTGTTTTCATTTTGTTTATTCATTTATTTTGTTCCTTAAATTCCACATATAAGTGAAATCATATGGTATTTGTTTTTCTGTCTGACTTATTTAACTTAGCATTATATCCTTTAGGTCCATTCGTGTTGTTGCAAATGACATGAATTCAATTTTTTTTTGACTGAAATATATACAATATTCCATTGTATATATGTACCATAACTTCTTTATCCAATTATCTGTTGGTGGGCACTTAGGTTGCTTCCATATCTTGACTATTGTAAATAATGCTGCAGTGAACACAGGGGTACATAAATTGTTTTGAATTAGTATTTTCGTTTCTCGAGATAAATACCTGGAAGTGCAATTTGCTAGGTCATACGGTAGTCTTATTTTTAATTTTTTGAGGAACCTCCAAACTGTTTTCCATTGTGGCTGTACCAATTTGCAATCCCACCAACAGCATACGAGGGTTCCCTTTTCTCCACATCCTCGCTAACACTTGCTGTTTTTTGATTTATTGATTATAGCCATTCTGACAGGTATGAGGTGATATCTCATTGTGGTTTTGATTTGCATTTCTCTGATAATTAGTGAGCTTGAGCATCTTTTCGTATGTCTATGAAAAGATGTATGTCCTCTTCGGAGAAATACCTATTCAGATCTTTGGTCCCTTTTTTAATTGGATTGTTTATTTTTTTGGTGTTGAGTTGTATGAGTTCTTTATAAATTTTAGTTATTAACCCCTTATCTGATGTATCATAGGCAAATATGTTCTCTCATTCAGTAGGTTGTCTTTTTGTTTTGTTGATGTTTTCCTTTGCTGTGCAAAAATGTTTTATTTTTATGTAGTCCTATTTGTTTATTTTTTCTTGCCTGAGGATATATATAAGAAAAAAAATTACTAAGAGCAATGTCAGAGAGTTTACTACCTATGTTTTCTTCTAGGAGTTTTATGGTTTTGGGTCTTACATTTACGTCTTTAATCAGTTTTGAGTTTATTCTTGTATGTGGTATAAGAAGGTGGTCCAATTTCATTTTTTTGCATGTATCTATCCAGTTTATCCAACATCGTTTATGGAAGAGACTGTCTTTACCCCATTGTATATTCTTGTCTCCTTTGTCATATATTAAATGAATGTATAAGCATGGTTTATTTCTGGCTTCTCTATTCTGTTCCATTGATCTATGTGTCTGTTTTTTATGCCAGTACTATGCTGTTTTGATTACTATAAGCTTGTAGTATAGTTTGATATCAGGTAGTGTGATACTTCTAGCTTGGTTCCTTTTTCTCACTATTGTCATGGCTATTTGGGATCTTTTATGGTTCTATATAAATTTTAGGATTATTTGTTCTAGTCTTCTGAAAAATGTTATGGTTATTTTGATAGAGATTGCATTGAATCTTTAAATTCCTTTGGGTAGTATAGTCATTTTAACAATGGTAATTCTTTCTAACCATGAGCATGGTATATGCTTTTATTTATTTATATTTTCTTCAGTTTCTTTTTTTTAAAGGCTTATAATTTTCCAAGTACAGGTCTTTTATCTCCTTGGTTAAATTTATTCCTATGATATTTAATTGTTTCTGATGAAATTGTAAATGGGATAGTTTTCTTAATTTCTCTTTTTGGTAGTTCATTATTGGTGTATGAAAATGCAACTGACTTCAGAATATTAATTTTGTAACATGCTACTTTACTGAATTCATTGATCAGTTTTAATAGTTTTTTGGTGGAATCTTTAGGGTTATCTCTATATAGTATCATGTCATCTGCAAATAATGACAGTTTTACTTATGCCTTTCCAATTTGGTTGCCTTTTATTTCTTTCTTGTCTGATTGCTGTAGCTAGGACTTCTAATACTATGTTGAATAAAAGTAGTGAAAGTGGGTATCCTTGTCTTGTTCCTGATCTTAAGGAAAACGCTTTTAGCTTTTTGTAACTGAGTATGATGTTGGCTGTAGGTTTGTCATATGTGACCTTTATTATGTTGAGGTATGTTCACTCTACTCCCACTTTGCTGAGAGTTTTTATCATAAATGGACGCTAGATGATCATATACAATTTTTATCTTTCAGTTTGTTTATGTGGTATATCACATTAATTGATTTGCAGATACTGAACCAACCTTGCATCCGGGAATAAATCCAACTTGATATGATCTTTTTAATATACTACTGAATTTGGTTTGCTAATATTTTGTTGAAGATTTTTGCATCTATCTTTATCAGGGATATCAGCCTATAGTT
The DNA here is from genome assembly GCF_902729225.1 of Pteropus medius. Lineage (NCBI taxonomy): Eukaryota > Metazoa > Chordata > Mammalia > Chiroptera > Pteropodidae > Pteropus > Pteropus medius. The sequence continues at coordinate 4,225,714 of NW_024344436.1, read as the reverse complement.
TTCTTTTTTTTGTAATTTCTTTGGTTTTGGAATCAGGCTAATGATAGTCTCATAAAATCAGTTTGGGGGCCTTCCCTCCTTTTGAATTTCTTTGGAATAGTTTGAGAAGAATGGGTGTTAGTTCTTCTTTGAATGTTTGGTAAAATTCATCCGTGAAACCATCTGGCTGAGGACTTGTTTTTTGGGAATTTTTTGATTACTGATTTGATTTCTTTAGAGGTAATCGGTTGGTTCCTATTTTCTGTTTCTTGACTCAGTCTTGGGAGATTGGCTTGTTAGTGATGAAGTCTTTTAGCTTAGAAGCTTCGGAGTAGTCTTGCTTGTAGGTTCTTGCTTTTCATCACTTCGAATATTTTGTGCCAATCCCTTAGGTTTCTGTTGAGTAATCAGCTGTTATTCTTATGGAAGTACCATGGTAAATAACTAGCTGTCTTTCTCTTGCTGCTTTTAGAATTCTCTCTTTGTCTTTAACCTTTGGCATTTTAATTATGTTGTGTCTTTGCGTGGGTTTGTTTGGGTTCTTCTTGTTTGGGACTCTTTGCACTTCCTGGGGTTGTATGTCTATTTTCTCTACCAGGTTAGGGACGTTTCTGTCATTATTTCTTCAAATAGGTTCTCAATCCCTTATGCTCTCTCTTCTCCTTCTGGTACCCCTAAGATGCGAAAGTTGATATGTTTGAAGTTGTCTCAGAGGTCTCTCAAACGTTACTCATTTAAAATTCTTTTTTTCTTGTTGCTGTTCCAATTGGGTGTTTTCTACTACTATGTCTTCCAAATTGCTGATTCAATCCTCTGCTTCCTCTAATCTACTATTGATTCATTCTAGAATATTCTTCATTTTAGTTATTGTATTCCTCATTACTGACTTTTTTTTTTTTACGGTTTCTGTGTCCTTTTGTATGCTATCTCTCTGTTCAAGTTCTCACTGAGGTCATCTATTCTCCCCTAAGTTCCTTATAACCAGTGTTTTGAACTCTGTATCTGTACGGTTGTTTGCCTTCATTTCGTTTAGTTCTTTTTCTGGAGTTTTCTTCTGTTGTTTTATTTGTGACATTTTTTTTTTGTTTTGTTTCCTCGTTTTAGTTGCCTTTCTGTGTTCATTTCTATGTATTAAGTAGATATGTTACGTCTCCCAGTCTTGGTCAGGTGGCCTGATGTAGAGGTGCTCTGTGTGGCCCAGTGGTGCAGTCTCCCTGATTGCCTGCACTGGAAGCTCTGGGGACTATCCCTTGTGTGAGCTGTATGTGTTCCACTGTTGTAGTTAAGCCGTGATTGCTGTTAGCATGTCAGTGAATGGGTTTGACTTTTAGGTTGACTGGCTGTGAGAATTGGCCATGTCCACAGGATATGAGCTGCTGTGTGGGAGCTGACCTCATGGAGTAGGATTCACCCCAGCAGCCTTGCGTACCTGTTGAGACCAGCCTTTGGGTGTGCCACTTGTGGGGCTAATCAGGTGGTGCTCTGTTGTGGTCTGATGCCAGCCTCTGGATGTGTTGGTCCTGTGGCCCCTCGGGAGGGGCTCCTGTGCAGGCCAAAGTCAGCTGCTGCTTGACTGCCTAAGGCTATCTTGTAGGAGATATAAAGCGGTCTGTGACTAGTCACAACCTGTGCTAGACCTGGAGGTAAGTGTGAGAGACCACACTGAACCAAGGCTTGCTGCCACCAGTACTTGTCCTGGGGCAGCTTAGCTAAAGGTCTAGGGCACTCCAAGGCCTGAGGCTTCTTGCCAGCTGCCTGTAAGGCTCAGCAATTAATAGAACCTTTGAGTGACATGAGAATTGGGTGGGGCTGGAACCCAGGAAGTCATGGGGTAAAGTGAGCAGATATCACTTGGCCAGTGCAGATTCAGGTTTGGTGCCAGAGTTGAACCTCTGGCCTCTTGCAAAAGTCTCTGATCACATTGAGGCCAACCCCCTGCCCGCCTCAGGCCCATAAACCTCCGAGACCTGCCTAAGAAATACTCAACTCAGGCAGGTGCTGGCTGTCCACCACCGACAGTTTATTCCCAGGTGCACAAGCCTAGTGAGCTGAGGACTATTAATTGCTGTTGAATGTGCCTTCTATAGAGTGCAGGGTGGAATTGGTTGCTGGGCAACAAGCACAATGCAGGCAGTTTGCAAGCTGTGGGGCAGGGCCCCAGTGAGCCATGGGGTAGAGTGAGCTGATCTCACCGGGTCAATGCAAATTCAGAATTGGCCAAATTCAGAATTGGCCACGGTAGGGAGAGGGTTCAGCGTAGGCAAGGTGACGCCCACCTTGACTACACAGGAAGAGGGTCTGACAAAGGGTCAATGGCGGCTGTCCCTCCAGTCCTTGCCCTGAAGCCACACAACTCAGTCTTTACCCATATGTCTCTTGCACCTTCTAAGCTGCTGACCCTCTACTGGAGCCAGGGTATCTGTGAACAAGTGAGTCAATGCACTGGCTCTTTAAAGGGACATCTGAGTTTCCGGGTTCCTTCCATGTCACCCAGGTGGTCAGAATTCCCACTGATTTTTATAGTCCCATTTTGTGGGGACTCCTTTTTTTGGCCCTGGAACCCTGGGTTGGGGAGCCCCAGTGTGGGGCTGCATCCCCTTGCTCCTTCAGGGTTCAGGGGGACCTCTGCAGCTGAGATATCCCTCCTGAAGCTCACCTGCTAGGCATGGGTGTGGGGCTAGCCCATTTCTCACCTCCACCCCTCCTACTGGTCTCGATGTGGCCTGTTTTTATATCTTCAGTTATAGATGATATGTTCAGCAAGACTTCAGGTGGTTCTCCAAGTTGATTATAATTTAGTTGTCATTTTAATGCAGTTGTGGAGTGGAGGAGGCGAGCACTGCATTAACCTACCCTGCCATATTGACCCACTCTTCAGTGGATAGTCTTGCACTTCTTTTGTGATGTCCTGTTTTTATACTATTTGACTATACTGACCTACTAAAATTAAATTAGTAGTGTGCATTAGCCTAGGATTTTATTGCAGTTACATTGTTTCTTTTTTTTTCATTCTTGTTTGTGTGTTCTTTAGGAACACGACTCTGAGGAATCTTCATCTATTATGATAGACAAGAAAGAGAGAGAAAGTTTGTTTTCGTGGGACCAGCAGGATCTCCTTTCTGAAGACAAGGACAAACCTTTCAGCAGAGAGCGGGTAAAGCAGAGTAAAAGGAGATAGTATAATAGAAATTAAACTAATTGTCATTTACAGTAGGCATGCCAGTACTGAGTACAATGGAAATTAAACTAATTATGATTTGGATTACAGATGCCAGTACTGTTGTACTAGTTTGGGATTGTAGATTTAGGTTAAGTTGAGCAAAGAGTATAATTTCACATTTTATTCTAATAATTTTATTGACTACCATATCTTTTTAAGATTACTTTAGGAATCTCATGGAAAACCTAGAGCGTTGCTACTACCTATTCTATATGTGATGTTTATATTCACTTTTAGAAAGTACAATTCAAAAATCCATTATTTGCTGTGATGGAAGAGGAAGAGCTAAAGAAGTTACATCTTCATGGCCTTCAGGATATTCTTCCAGAAACCCAGGATTATCTTTCAAAAGCCCGAGGTGATCTGCTGGACACCCAGAGTAATTTGACAAGAGTCCAGAATATCGAGGTGGAAGTCCAGAGTGTTGAGTCAGACACCCAGGCTATTGAACCGGAAGGCCAAGCTGTTGAGCCTGAAGCCCAGGCCGTTGAGCCTGACGTCCCGGTTGTTAAGACAGAAACTCAGAGTATTATGCTGGAAGTCCAGAGTACTGAACTAGAAGATGGGAGTATTATATTGGAAGCCCGGGATTTTCTATCACCAAATGAGGCTTTTCCACCCAAAGATCAGAGTATTCTACTCAAATGTCAGGACCAACATTTTCTACGCAAAGACCAGCATGTTCTTGCCAAAGACCAGAATATTCTACACAGATGTCAAAACCAGCATTCTCTACCCAAATATCAGAATGTTTTCCCGAAAGATCAGAATGCTCTGCCCAAATGTCAGGACCAGGATTTTCTATCCAGATATCAGGTAAAATAGAGTGGAAAGGAGATATAACAAGAAGAAAGGTACTTAAAGTTTGGCGTAGGATTTGCAAGGGCTATATTGCAGCTGATTTGGGGATTCATAGTTGGAAGAAAGTAGTTTCCTGATTGATTTCTAAAAACTCTAGGCTTCTCATTGTGTTAAAGTATTATCAAAAGCATATTACCCCTGTCTGGACAATTTACTTTTTAATCTTCATTAGGAAAACTACTGGCAGCTATCATCTGCTTTGACAGCTGAAAGATGGAAAAAAGAGTGGCTCACAAGTGTCCAACAGTATCGCTTACCCAGGTTCCAAGGCCAGCCCTCCACCAGAGATCAATTAGAACAAAAGGAAGAAAAAAGGGATCAGTAGGAAGCAAATTACTTAGGGTCGTGGCTGGGCTTATGTGGACTAGAGTCTAGTGTTTTATTTTATTCCATAAGATGTCCAGTTATACTCTGTTAACTCCAGAATTCTCACTATAGCCTAAAGTATTATTAGTTAACTAGTCTTTCTTAACTAAACAATTGATATTCTGTTTGTTCTTTTTTAGAAAGCAAATTTGAAGCAGCCAGCATCACATTTGATAGGTAGGAGAGGGAGAGAGGTATTTCCTCTGGATGTCCATTAGGATCTTCTCCACAGGCTTCAGGATCAGGCCTCCATCTGGGGCAAGGCCTCCATCTGGGGCAAGGTGAAACAGAAAAAGGAGAGAGACCAGCAGGAACTGAATTGTTTAAGATTTAGTTTGCAAAAATTGTTCTCAGCTAGACTTCAGAACTGACAAAAAGTTTTCTGTTTCATTCCATAATATTTCACTATCTTGAGTTTTAAAAATTACCAGAAGGTTCTCAGTAAAGCTTAGACTATTATTGCTATCATATTACTCCTATCAGACAATTTATAGTTTGTATATTTTTCTCTTTTAGAAAGTACGCTTCAAGGAGCCATATTCTGATATGATAAATGAGAAAGGGAGAGGTGACTTTTCTCTGGCGGGTCATCGGTATCTGCCTCCTAAACTCCAGGACCAAGCCTTCGTCAGAAATCAGGTAGAGCAGAATAAGAGATAAAACAATAAATAAAGTGACTGGATTTTAGATATTCTAAACAGCTGATAATGTGAACTTTAGAGTCAGGTGCAAAATTCCCTGGTCTAGTGAACTGTATCAATCAGTTCTGTCATTCATAAGGCTGATAAATCATCTTTATATTCTTATTGTAAAATTGGTTAGACTATTTTAATTTACTAAGATGACATTGCAACTTATGCTGAAGCCCATAGTATTACCACAAGCATATTACCCCTACATGAATAATGTGGGAGGTAGCAGATCCTAAATTGCTTAAAATTTGAGGAGTTTGTCAGACTATTCTATACATAATTTGGGATGAAAAATTAAGATCTACAGAGTTGGTCTTAAAGTGTAATGTTCTCATTCAAATCAAAATGTATCAGAATATCTTCACTTGGTACCTTTTGCCTGGAGTTCTCACTGAAGCCTGCAGTATTATGATTAGCACTTTGTCCTGTTTAGACATTTTCTTTTCTGTCATTGTTCCTTTAGAACATGTTTTCCAAGCAGCTGTCATTTTTTATGAGAGAAGAGAGAGTGAGAGATGAATTGCCTCAGGAGTATCCTCAGTATGTTAACCCTCAAATACAGGACCAAGCCTCCCCTGGAGATCAGGTAGAGCAGAGCACAGTGGGAGGGCTGTCACTTTCCTAAAGAGTAACAGAGATGAAATTACTTAAGGTTTGGGTTGAAGCTTGTCAAGCTAGCTTGTATATAGAATGCATAGAATTAAGGCTTCTAGAGTTAGGCTAAGAATATAGTCTCTTCTGTTATTTTAAAATCTGTCTATTCTAAAGAGTCCAGATGAGAAGACATATCTCTGTCATTTGGGTTAAACAGGAGACACATTTTTATACTATTGATTGGTTAATAGTAAGTGGTGGTTTTATTTTTTTTTTTCACTCAAATCCTTTAGCATATTTATTTGGCCATCATACATTCTTATCAATACCAAAGGGATTCTCCTTTTGGTCAACTGAAGCAGTACACCAAAATCAGGCATCCAGTTTGCAAACCAGTTATGATGGATAAAACAAGCTGTTTATCACTTCAAAAATTACTGAACTTTACCACCTCTAGTGTTTGTGCAATTGTTGGCAACACCAAGTAGGAGTGCTTGTGGAAGTGACACAAGCTTGTCTCCTGGCCTTACCTTGGGAAAATGCTAGCAACATTATAAAAATACTGCCTTATCGCCTTATCTTCTTTCAAATGTGTTGCTGAATAAAAAAACAAAACAAACAAACAAAACCCAAAAACAAACAAACAAAACCCAAAAACAAACAAACAAACAAACAAAACAAAAAAACCTACAAACCTAAAATACTGATTTGCTTTAAAACACTCCAGGAAAAAAGTGGGACAAGAGATAGATGATAAAAACAAATTGCTAATTGTTGAAGCTGGGTGATGGCTATCTTGGGATTCATTATACTGTTTTTTCTCCTACTTTGATGTGTGTTTGGAAATTTTATATTATACACATACACACACGCACACCCCTGTATTATCTTCCCCTTGTATCATTCTGGGTTTGTCACTGATCTGCATTATTGTCACTAACCCATCATTTCTGCTTAGACAATTAATTTTGTATTTTGTTGTTCTTTTAAAACAAGTGTACCAAGCAACCCTCATCTTTTGAGAGATGGGAGTTTGAAAGATGAATTGCTTTTAGAGTGCCATCGGCATGTCTCACCCAGTATTCAAGACCCATCCTCTCCCAGAAAATAAGTAGAGCATATTATAGTGAGGAGTAAGTAGCAATGAGTAAATTGCCTAGGTTTTGGCTCAAGATTTACAAGGCAATGTAGTAACTGCTTCAGGGGTTTAGCATTAAGGTCAATAATAATGGCAAAGGTATAATATCCTCTTGTTCTGTGACCTGTTGAAACTACTTCAGGCCTCTTTATTGAATCTTTTACTGTTGTCCTGGCATGATGCACCTGCTTGGACAATTGACGTTCCAATGTTTATGTTGTCTTTTAGCACAGGAACTGTGGGCAGACCTCTCATAATATGCCAGATGAGAGACAGAGAAAGGAGTTATTTCTGGAGTGCCATGAATATGTCTTGCATGAAATCTAGGATCCAGGCCCTGCCAGAGAGCAAGTAGAGCAGAATATAGTAAAGAGTAAGCAGCAGAAAGTAAATTAGTTAGAGTTCGATCTGGGCTTAGCAGAGCTATGCTACTACCATCAACAGTGTTGTTGATGATGATAGTGTTATCTCTTATTAATACTATCAATAATATTACTATTATTATGAATAACATAATAATGCTTACATTCTTAAGTACTTTCCATAGCCAAAATTATTCTAGAACATTGTGTTTTGTGTCCTTCCTCTCATTTAATTCTCACAATAACCCTGGGCGATAGATCTATTATTATCCTTGTTTCATAGATGAAGAAACTTATGATTGCTTTGTGGATACTGTTAAGATCCATACTAAGTGGCAAGAAGTATAATGTCTACTTTTATGCCATAATGTATCAGACTATTCTGACCTATTTAGTTTACCTCAGAGCTATCACTGCAGCCTACAGTATTTTCACTACCATTATGTTACTGCTTATACAATTTGGTGGACGCTTTTTTATTTTTTAGAGTTTATACTCTAGGCAGCAGCCATCTGTTGGGACAGCTGAAAGATGGCGAGATTTGCTTCTTGGCCGCCAGCATCTTCCACCCACGCACCGGAGAGAGGCTTCCAGCAGAAGACAGGTAGAGCAGACTGTAGAGTGTGAGTGGTAGAATTTAAACAGGGTTATAGGCACTTACTGAGCTGGGAGTGGTAAAGCTGAGCAAAAAGCAGATTCTTGTTGTATTTCGTAGTGTGTAAAACCTGTCCTGACCTAAGATTACTCTAGGGCTCTCACTGAAACCTAGGATATCGTCAGGAGCACTTGTGGTCTATTGGAGAAATTTTTTATATGTATTTTTTTTTTTTTAATAAAAAAGAAATGTATTTCTGGTGACAGTTGTCTTTCAGGGTGCAAGAGGAGAAGAAAAAGAAGTGGTTTCTGAGGGGGAGGGAACATGAGGATCTTCCACCCAGTGACCGGGACCAGCTCCCCATCAGGAAGCTGGTAGAGCATAAGGCGGAATGGCCAATAAATAAACTCTAACAAAGCTTCTTAGGGTTATGTTAAATTGCCTAAGTTTTGGTGTATTGACTTAAAATCAATAGTTTTTCAAGAAAATGTTAAAATACCCTGGCCTACTAAGATTTTTTCCATGGCTTACTGAAGTCTAGTTTATTCCCATTAGAATTTTACCACTGTCTGGATAATTTCTACCTTGTGGTTTTGTTCTTTTAAAAACAGCCTTCACAATATACGAAAGAGATAAAGAGAGATTTCCTCTTGGCTCTTTTAAAAGATCAGAAAGAAAAGGAGGCATAAAGGCAGAAAGCAGGATTGGGGTTGAAGTTTTCAGGACTAAACTGGCACTCTTGTTATTTTTCGTTTGGATCTATAAGGCTGTCCCAAGGGTATGCTGTCATGTTTTATTCTACCTTGTCATTTATATATCTTGAACTATGCCACAGTCTTATTTACCTCAGGTCTTTTCCTATGTTTTTTCCTCTACCTGGATGTTCTTCCCTTTTTTCTTCACAAAGATGGTCCTTTCTCATCTTTCAGGTTTCAGCTAAAATGGCTGAAAGTCCTTAGAAGAGACTACCTTGAGTACCTTATCAAAAATACCTCTCCCTTCTTCTGTTTATCTTTATCCCTGAATTGCTTCTTCCTCAGTACAGAAAACACTTTGTAATTATTTACTTATTTACATGTGTTCTACTGGTCTATAACTTCCTGAAGAAAGGCACCACACCTGTTTTGTTTACAAGTGTATGGGTGGCCTTTAGCACAGTGCTGGTACCTGGTAGTATCTTGCTAAATATGTTTTGAATGCATTAGTCCATCAACCAAACATTTATTGAGTACCTGTTAGGTGTCAGCAATTATTTAGATACTAAATATCAAAGATACCGCTGTGAACAAGACACAGCACTCAAATTTCTAAAGAAGAGAGACTGATACATAAGCAGATGGTTGTGACACAATGTAACTAGTAGTAGAGGATGCATAGAGCATTAACTGAGTGTGGAAGAGGGGTACCTAACCCTGACTGTTCAGTGGAGGTGCAGCTTTGTGGTCACGACCTCTTCTTGTCCTTCTGCCATACTGGCCCTGAAAATCCTCAGCCCTGGATTAGTCCTTTCTCCTTTCAGGCTCCCGAATAATCAAGCTTTTTGGGAGAAAACATTTCATTCGTGTAGATTTGAACCATAGTCATACTAGCGTTTACAGTCCCATCTGGGTCTCCCATGTTGCTTAGCATTTTCCTTGCCTGTCCCTTGTCAGCTCCCTTTCCCTGGCCCACACTGATAGTTCTAAACCTTAAACACCCCTTAAAGTTCTTGTCATTCTCCCATACTCTCCGGCTTTTATAAAGAAAATAGAAGCCTTTGTGCAATAACCGCCTCAGCCATTTACTTTTGTTTTTTGTTTTTTTGTGGGTTTTTTTTTTTTGCCATTTTTTCTATTTTTACTATTTCAGAGGAAGAGAGTCTTTCTTTGGACCCATAGTCTGGATTCTCTTACCACCTTTCTTCTGGGTCCAATTTTGAATTATATCACAAGACTCTGGTTTCTATTAAAATCCTCTAAAGAATGTTGCATCTTTTTTGTTTCATGTTCTAGCAGGCAATCAACTTAGTTAAGTTCAGACTATCAGTTGTTTCTCACCTTCTGTGAATAGGGGCTCCAGTATTAGTTCAATTCTCAAAGCCTTGTACTTCTCTAGGTTCACCCCATTCCTCTCTAGGACACCCACAGCTTACACTCTCCAGATCCCATGGGCCGCATTTCCTGGAGTTTTTATTTATAGTCAGTGTGTGAGAGAGGCCAATAGTGGACTTACTGCTTTGGTGCCAGAAGTCTTGTTTATCTTGTTTCTTTGAAAGCAGAAAATAATTTCATTTTTACTGTAGCAAAAGTAAACAAAGAAAAGAAGCACCACAAAAATTCCAGAGAGAACCCCCATTAGCCTTTTGCTATGTATCGTTTTTCAATTTTATCTATAACAAACATAAATAAATAATAGCCTTATTTTATTGAGATATGCAATCAATTCTTGTTATTTATGGTACTGATGTTCTCTAAAGTTGCCTCAATCACTGAATTAGGGAATACTGAATCATTGCTCCTAGGGGAGATGCAAGGTTAGGTTTCTGTGAGCCTCTGATCACATTTTGGTCAACTAATCAATACATAACCTTGTTTTATGTGTATTTCTGTTTTAAAGACTCCTTACTTAATATATATTGTTGATTCATTAACATTGAACTCAGCCAATAGCACAACAGCTCATGCTTGAATGAAGCTTGTATAATACAAGTATTTTCTCCATAAGACACGTCACAGCCTTCTTTGCTGTACTATGACAGTACTATGGCGCTGTGCTTGGGGGTCATTTTAAACAGCAAAATCACTAACAAAAAGCAAAAAATGCAAGAAACTTGGCACTAAATATACCTTCATACTTGTTTACAGTATGAAGGCTGAAACAAATTCTTGTTCAACCTCAGCTGGTAATGTGCACAGCTGGCAACTCAAATTTTTCACAACTCTGTGCTTGTCTGCAAATGACCACGAAAGCACCGTGAGTATTGATTTGGGAATTACAAATAAATTTTAGCAAGTAAGTGAATTCACAAATAAGGAATATGTGAATAATGAAAATTGACTATAATTCACATACCATACAATTAACCCATTTTAAGTGTACAACTCAGTGTTTTTAGTATATTCAAAGGGTTGTGCAAATATTGCCACAAACAATTTCGGAACATTTTCATCACCCCCAAAAAAGTCCTGTACCCATTAGCAATCCTTTTTCTCCTTATCCCTACTCTCAGCCCCAGGCAACCACTAGTCTACTCTCTGTCTCTATAGATTTGCCTTTTCTGGGCATTTCATATAAATGGGATCATGCAATATGTGGCCTTTGTGACTGGGTTATTTCACTGAGCGTCACATTTTCAAAGCTCATCAACCCTGTAGCGTGTAGTAGTACTTCATTCCTATCCCTTGGATAGTACTCCATTTTATGCATTTAGCACATTTTATTTATCTCTTTATCAGCTGGCTGGCAGTTGGATTGTTTCCACTTCTTGGCTATTATGAATTATGCCGCTATGAACATTTGCGTCCAAGTGTTTTTGTTGATATATGTTTTCATTTCTCTTGGGTATATACATAAGAGTGGAATTGCTGGGACATATGTCACTCTATGCTTAACCTAAACCAGGAACTGCCACGCTAGTGTCCAAAGAGGCTGCACTATTGTTCATTCCCACCAGCAGCACGTGAGGTTTCCGATTTCTCTACATTCTCGCCAACACTCGTTATTACCTGGCTATTTAATAATAGCTGTCTTACTGGGTGTGAAGTAGTATCTCATTGTGGTTTTGATTTACATTTTCCTGATGGTTAATGATGAGCATCTTTCATGTGCTTATTTGCCATTCATGTATCATCTTTGGAAAACTGTCTGTTAGATCCTCTGTCCAATTTATAATTGGGTCGTCTTTTGATTATTGAGTTATGTGAGTTTTTAATATAGTCTACGTACAGGTTCTGTATTAGTTATATGATTTGCAAATGTTTTTTCCCATTCTATGGGTTGTCTTTTCACTTTCTTGATGGTTTCTATTGCAGCACAAAAGTTTTTAATTTTGATGAAGACCAGTTTATCTACTTTTTCTTTTGTGGCTTGTGCTTTGGTGTCGTATCTAAGAAACCATTGCCTAACCAATTTAAAACAGTAAAACATAAGATTTACTGTTATATGTTCCTGTAAGAATTTTATGTCTCTTCTATTTAGGTCTCTGATCCATTTTGAGTTAATTTTTGTATATGGTGTTAGGTAGGGGTCTGACTTTTTATTCTTTTTCATGTGGATATCCAGTTATCCTAACACCATTTGCTGAAAAGACTATTTTTACCGTTTGTGTTCTCTTGGCATCTTGTCAAAAAATCATTCGATTGTAAAATCAAGGGTTTAATATGAACTATCAATTCTGTTTTTTGATCTGTATGTCTATCCTTATACTGGTACCACACTGTCTTGATTACTCTAGCGTTGTAGTAAGTTTTGAGATTGGGAAGAGTGAATCATCCAACTTTGTTCTTCTGTTTCAAGATATCTTAGCTATTCTGGGTCCCTTGCATTTACATATGAATTTATGAATCATCTTGTCAACCTCTACAAAGAAGTCAACTGAAATTTTGATGGGTAGTGCATTAGATCTGTTGATCAGTTTGGGGATTACTGCCATCTTAACTATGTAGGTCTTCTAATCCATGAACATGAGATGTCTTTCCATTCGTTTAGATCTTTAATTTCTTTCAACAATGTTTTGTAAGTTTCCAAGTTTAAATTTTACATTTAATTTGTTAAAAATTAATTCCTAAGTATTTTTTGATGGTGTTATAAATGGATTTTCCCCTGAATTTTATTTTCAGATTGTTCATTGCAAGTAAAAGAAATACAATTGATTTTTGTATACTGATCTTGTATCCTAAAACTTACCTGAAAGATAAATAACTTTTAAGCTAAAAAGATAAAAGTAATTTTACGCTTTCATTTCTAAAAGTTAGAGATCATAATTTGATCCGTATGATGTCCAAGTAAGTATACCAAGTTATGTCATAAGGCTTTTTCCTGCTAATATGGGAAGAATTAGCTTCAATTTCCTCTCTGCCATGTCAGTTGATTATTAAAATATTTTCAGGCTCTCATTCTCTGGATTCACACCAATCAAGAGAGTGGTATAAATGGAAAATGCTTATAGATTTGAGATATTAAGGGAACTGGCTTTATATCTTGATTTCACTCTCAGGATAGAATGATTTCAAATGACCTTTTAGAAGAACTTTCATTCTGAACATTTTGATTTGTTATTAGTTCACCCGTATTTTGACCCGAATCCTTTTCTTTGGTTTAATTTTTATTTGGTTAATTCCTTCTGAAACTGCTTCCTTTTATTCTTTTGTAAAAGTTTTATTCATGTATATATCTATATCTATTACATCTATCTATCTATCTATATATATATATAGATTGTGTTATATATATATATAGATAGATAGATGTAATAGATATAGATATATATGTAATAGATATAGATATATACATATAGATTTTTTTTGTTTTTTTTTTTTATCCAGTTAAGCTCAAGTTTGTAAGAGAAATGAATTTATAGATGAAAGTATCAAAAGCATGCACACAGCTATCTTTTGGCAATTTTGTCATTTTGTGTTACTGGACTTTCTAACAGGTTTATGATGAATGTCAATCAGGATTGAACACTGAATTCCAGCCTTCATTGGCACTTCAGACTGGAGTAGATCAAGAAGAAGACAAGAAAGAGGTATGTAATAATAATTCTTTTGGACATTAGTGTTTATACCATCATAGTATATGTGAGATTAGAAGCAATTTACTGTGTCCTATCACAGTAAAAGCTAATACTACAATTTATACAGATAAAGGCAAATAAATTACATTAGTCATTATAATACATTGAACTTTTCTTCTAAGCACCTAGGACTTTGGATACCTTGACGTAAAGTCAGAGATAGGATCCTAATAAATTTCCCCAGTTAGTGATATGTGCCACAATAACTTATTTAAAGGAAGTTTTAATTTATGACTTTCTTTTTTCCTTTTCAATCTAAAGTTAGTTTAAACCAATGGTTTTTAACACTGGCCATTCACCAAAATCAGATGTGGAGTCTTTTTTCAAAATGCAAATGCCTAGACCCAAACCAGATATACTGAATTGGTATCTGAAAAGGTAGGTTTGGGGCATCTGTGTTTTTAAAAACATACCACTGTTGATTGTGCTGTATCTTCAACGTTAGGAATTGCTATTAGGCTTTTAATAGTTTTTGCTAAAAGGACATGACTACTCAAAGGGCAAAAACATGTCTATGTGTATAGTAGTGCCCTTTGAGTAGCTCGTGTTCTTAAAAGAGAGCACAGAGGTATGAACATATACGCACAATAGTAGCACTTGCTTTTATCTTACTCGTTCCCTTTAAAAGTATGATACTCTGATATTCCTCAGTCCTTCTGTGCTCCCTACCGTGTTACGCTAGGCTTAGAGTATGCTTTGGTGGTGTGGTTTTAATTTTGAAAAGTTAAAGTTCTATGGGACTTAAACTTGAGAATACAGAGTGAATATAGTATATATTTTATCATATCAAATACAATCTTTTCTTTAAGTGCTGTTGACAAGGGACTGTATACTAAGGGCAAACTAAATTAGTACTTCTCTGATTTGTCCATAACATCTAATAGTTATGTGTTTGAAGATATAAAGCTCTTCCTGTATGTGATATTATCCTGAGTCACCATAAATAGAAGGAATTTAAGGACTTAGTTCCATGTGACTTCTGTATCATATAGTTTTCTTGTCTAAGACACAGGATATTTTCCTTCCTTGGAAAGTCCTCTGAGAGCAGAATCTTAATTTTAACTTCTTTCCTTTAGCGTCAAAGGCAGTACCTGAGATATAGACGACTTTTCATGGATATTGAAAGAGAACAAGTAAAAGAGCAGCAAAGGCAAAAAGAACACAGGAAGAAAATTGAAAAGTGAGTTCTTTGATCCTCCCTCGCTGTGATCCTTAAATTACCAATTAAGATGATTTTGGAAGCTAAATTTTTGGCATAATCAGGCAGTGGTTTTGCCTTCTAATCTATGGTGGAAGCAACTCTTTTTGATTTGGGTAGAATTATTAAAAGATGTTAAGTAGACTTCATTTTTTTTTTGGAACAGTTATAGGTTCACAGCAAAATTAAGCGTAAAGTACAGAGAGTTCTCATTTATCCTCTGCCTCTACACATGGACTGCCTCTCCTACTGTTAACATCCTGTACCACAGTGGAATATTTGTTACAACTGATAAACCTACCTGAACACATTATAATTTGTATTTTACATTTAGGTTCACTTTTGATGTGATAGATTCTTACAGATTTTGACAAATGTATAATGACATGTATCCATCATTACAGTATCATATAGAATAGTTTCAAAATGGATCAAATCCCTAAAACTCCTGTGCTACACCTATTCATCTCTCTCCCTAATCCCTGACAACCACTGACCTTTTTACTGTCTCTATTTGCTGTTTCCAGAATATCATAGAGTTGGAATCATACAGTATGTAGCCTTTTGAGTTGGCTTCTTTCACTTAATAATATGCGTATAAGGTTCCTCCAGTGCCGTTTTCATGGCTTGATAGCTCATTTCTTTTTAGTCCTGAATGATATTCTATTGTCTGAATGTGCCATAGTTTATTTATCTATTCACCTACTGAAGGACATCTTGGTTGCTTCCAACTTTTGGCATTTTTGAACAAAGTTGCTATAAATATTCATATGCAGCTTTTATGTGGGCATAAGTTTTTAACTCCTTCGGGTGGATACCAAGGCGTGCATTTGCTGGATTGCATGGTAAGAGTTTGTTTATTTTTGTTAGAAACTGCCAAACTTTCTTCTGAAGCTGCCATATCATTTTGCATGCCACCAGCAATGAATGAGAAATCTTGTTCCACATCCTCATCAGCATTTGGTGTTGTCAGTGTTTTGGATTTTGGTCATCCTAATATGTATGTAGCAGTATCTCATTGTTTTAACTTGTAATTCCCTAATGACATGTGATATAGAACATCTTTTCATATACAGTTGACTCTTGAACAATGTGGAGGTGAGGGACACCAACCTCCCACAGTCAGACACCTGCATATAACTTTTGGCTCTCCAAAATCTTATCCACAGGGGATTGGTTGTAGGACCCTGCCACCCCATGGGTACCAAAATCTGTGGATGCTCAAGTCCCTTGTATCAAATGGCATAGAACAATGCATACAGGCCCTCAGAATCTAGGGATTCCCAACTGCAGATGGAAAATACTGTTTTCCATCTGCAGTGGTTGAATCTACACATGCAAAACCTGGGGCTACAAAGGGCCAAATGTACATTTATCGAAAAGTATTCATGTATAAGTGACCTGGTCAATTAAAATCCATATTGTTCAAGGGTAAACTTTACTTATTTGCCATCTGTATATCTTCTTTGGTGAGGTATCTGTTTAGGTCTTTACCCCATCTTTTAATTGGATTATTTGTTTTCTTATTGTTGAGTAATTAGAGTTCTTTGTATATATGGAGTAATAGTCCTTTATCAGATGTGTCTTTTGCAAATATCTTCTCTTAGTTTGTGGCTTAAATTCTCATTCTCTTGACATTATCTGTCAGAGAGCAGACTTTTTAATTTTAATGAAATCCAGCTTATAATTCTTTCATGGATGATGCCTTTGATGTTGTCTCTAAAAAGTCATTACCATACCCACAGTCACCTAGAATTTGTCCTGTGTTATCTTCTAGGATTTTTGTAGTTTTGTGTTTTACATTTAGCTCTATGATTCATTTTGAGTTAATTTTTGTGAGGAATATAATGTCTGTGTCTGGATTTATTTTTTTGCACGTGGATGTTCAGTTATTCCTGTATCATATGTTGAAAAGACTGTCTTTGCTCCATTGTATTGCCTTTGCTCCTTTGTCAAAGATCAGTTAACTGTATTTATGTGGGTCTATTTCTGGGCTCTCCGTTCTGTTCCATTGACCTATTTGTCATTCTTTTGCCCATACCACACTGTCTTAAAAGGGAAACGATACCTATAAAAGACTCATTTTAGCTTCAAGGACACACATAGGCTGAAAGTAAAGGGATGGGAAAAGATATTTCATGTAAAATATCAAAAGAGAGCTAGGGTGTCTATCCTTTTATTAGACAAATAGACTTTAACTTAAAAAGGGTCACAATAGACAAAGAAGGTCATTATATAATGATACAGGTGTCGGTTCATCAAGACAGTGTAACAGTTGTAGAAATTTATGTATCCAGCATTGGAGCACGTAAATATACAAAGCAAATACTAACAAAACTGAAAAGAGAAATAAACAGCAATACAATAATAGTAGGAGACTTTAATACCCATTCTCAATAATGGATATATCATCCAGATAGAAAATTAATAAGGAAACCGTGGACTGGAACAACACTGTAGGTCAAATCCATCTAACAGACATATATAGAACATTCTATCAAACAGCAGCAGAATACATAATCTGCTCAAGAGTACACAGAACATACTCCAGGATAGACAAGCCTTAACAAATTAAAGAAAATTGAAATTATATCAAGTATCATTTCTAATCACAATGATACGAAACTAGAAATCAATAACAAGAAATTGAAAAATTCACAAATACATGGAAACTAAGCAGTACACTCCACAACAACCAATGGATCCAAGAAGAAAGCAAAAGAGAAATTAAAAAATAGTGAGACAAACAAAATGAAAACACAACATTCCAAAACTTATGAGATGCAGTTCTAAGGGGAAAGTTTATAGCTACACATACTTTTTTTAAGAAAAAAGAAAGATCTCAAACAGACTAACCTTACCCTCAAGGATAGTAAAAGAAAAGCAAACTAAGTCCAAAGTTGGAAGGAAAGAAATGATAAAGAGTAGAAATAAAGGAAGTAGAGAATAGGAAAAAATAGAAAAGATCAATGAAACTAAGAATTGGTTTTTTGAAAAGAAACAAATTTGAAAATCCTTAGCTACATTAACCAAGAAAAAGAAGAAGATTCAAATAAAATTATAAATGAAAGAGGGGACATTGCAGCTGACACCACAGAAACACAAAGGATCATAAGAGATTACTATTAACAGTTTTATGCCAACAAATTGGACAGTCTAAAAGAAATAGTTGAATTCTAGAAATATGCAGCCTATCATGACTGAATTATGAAGGGACAGAAAATCTGAACAGACCAATTTCAGGTATGGAGATCGAATCCATACTCAGAAACTTCCCAACAAACACAAATTTAGGACCAGATGTCTTCACTGGTGAATTCTACCATCGAAGGAAGAACACCAGCCCTCCTCAAACTCTTTAAGAAAATAAAAGAGGAGAGAACACTTCCAAAATCATGATGAGGCCAGCATTAACCTGGTACCAAAACCAGACAAGAACAGTATTCCTGATAAACAGAAATGCAGAAAGTCTCAGCAAAATATTAGCAAACTGAATTCAACAATACTTGAAAAAGATCATACACCATGATCAAGTGGGATTTATTCCAGGTATGCAAGGATGGTTCAACATCCGCAAATCACCCAGTATGATACACCACATTACCAAAATGAAAGCTAAACATTATGTGATCATAACAATAGATACTGAAGAGGCATTTGACAAAACTCAACATTTTTTCATGATAAAAACTCTCAACAAACTGGCTATAGAGAGAACGTACCTCAACATGATGAAGGCCATATATGACAGTGCCACAGCTAACATCATACTGAATGGTGAAAAGCTGAAAGCTTTCCCTTTAAGATAAGGAACAAGACAAGGTTGCCCACTCTTGCCCCTTTTATTTAATATAGTGCTGGAATTCCTACCCCAAGCAGTTAGGCAAGAAAAAAGAAGTGAAATGCATCTAAATTGGAAAGGAAGAATTAAAACAGTCACTGTTTGCATATGACATGAAATGTAGAGAGAAAATCCTAAAGATTCCACCAAAAACCTGTTAGAACTAATTAATGAATTCAGTAAAGTTGCAAGATACAAAATTAATTTACAAAAATCAATTGCGTTTCTATACACTAATAATGAATTATTAGGAAGAGAAATTAAGAAAACAATCCTATTTACAGTAGCATCTAAAAGAATAAAATACTTAGGAATAAATTTAAGGAAGCGAAAGAACTGTACACTGAAAACTATGAAACATCGATGAAAGAAATTGAAGACACAAATAAGTGGAAAGATATTCCATGTTCATGGATTGCAAGAATTAATATTTTTTTAGCTGCCCATACTACCCAAAGATCTACATATTCAGTGCAGTCCCTATTAAAATTCCAAAGGCGGAGATAGGAAAAACAATACTAAAATATGTGTGGAACCACAGATGACCCTAAAAGTCAAAGCATTCTTGAGTAAGGAGAACAAAGCTGGAGATATCATACTTCCTGATTTCAAACTATATTACAATGCTATAGTGATCAAAACAGTATTATATTGACATTAAAACAGATATAGATATATACATATATCAATGTAACAGAATAAAGAGCCCAGAAATAAGTCACTTAATTTGCAACAGAGGAGCCAAGAGTATACAATGGGGAAAGGATAGTCTCTTTAATAAATGGTGGTAGGAAAACTTGGTATCCACATGCCAAAGAATGAAACTGGACCCCTTTCTTACACCATAAAAAATCAACTCAAAATGAATTAAAGACTCGAATGTAAGACCTGAAACTGTAAAATTCCTAGAAGAAAACATAAGGATAAGCTCCTTGACGTTGTTCTTGGCAATGATTTTTCAGATATGACTCCATAAGCACAAGCAGCAAAAGCAGAAATAATCAAGTAGGATTGCATCAAACTTAAAAGCTTCTGCACAGCAAAGTATTTCATTTCAACAAAATGAACATTCAACTTGTAGGATGAGAGAAAATATTTGCAAACTGTATATCTGATAAGGGGTTCATTGCTGAGGAATTCACACAACTCAATAGAAAAAAAGACCAAACAACCCAGTTAAAAAAATGAGCAAAGGACCTGAATAGACATTTTCCCAAGAAGACATACAGGCGACCAACAGGTACATAAAAAGGTGCTCAACATCACTATCAGGGAAATGCAAATCAAAATTATAATGAGCTATCTCCTCACACCTGTTTAAATGGCTATGATCAAGAAGACATGGAATAAGTGCTGGCAAGAATGTGGAGAAAAGGGACCCTTTGTGTTCTGTTGGTGGGAATGTAAATTGGTATAACCACCATGGAAAACAGTATAGTTATTCCTCAAAAAATTAAAAATAGGACTACCATATTATCCAGTAATTCCACTTCTGAGTATATATCCAAAGGAAATGAAATTGCTATCTCAAAGAGCTATCTGCACCTCCATGTTCACTGCAGCATTATTTGCAATAGCCAAGACATGGAAACAACCTAAATGTTTGCCAGCTGGTGAATGGATAAAGAAAATGTGGTATACATATATGTCAGCATGAAAAAATAGAAAATGCTGCCATTTGTGAAAATATGAATGAACTTTGAGGACATGATGTTAAGTGAAATAAGTCAGAGAAAGACAAATACTTTATGATCTCACATATGCAATCTAAAAAAGTCAAACTCAGAGAAACAGAATAGATTGGTGGTAGCCAGTTCTGGCAGTGGGCGAATGTGAATGTGGGTCAGAGGTGCAAACTTTCATACGTAAGTGAGTAAGTTCTGGGGATCTCGTATTGTGCAGCATGATGACTGTAGTTATAGTCTATGACGTACTTGAAATTTGCTAAGAGAGTAGATCTTAAATGTTCTCACGTACACACATGCAAAAGGTAACCATGTGGGGTGATGGGTGTGTTAATTAACTTTATCGTGCTAATCATTTCACAGTATACATGTATTATCAAATCATCCCATTGTATACCTTAAAGTTATACAGTGTTATCTGTCAGTTTTATCTTATCGAAGTTGAAGGGAAAAATGTTGAGTTCCTAGGCAAGGACATCATCCCCTCTTATTCAGGTCTGAGAGTGATTCTGCGTTTATTCAGCAAATATTAATTTGGCATTTTTCATATCCTGGTGCTGTCCTGGGCACAGGCAATACAAAGATTTAAAAGATATGTTTTTTTGTTTGTTTGTTTCTTGAAGAACTCATAATCTAAGTTTGATGGGAGAACAGTTGTATACAAATAAGTAATATAATTAGTATAATAGAAGAAGTAGGTACAGAGTCCCTAAGATCACAGAAGTGGGATTACTATTCATTCTGGAGAGTTAGAGAAATTTTTACATTTCAGTTGGGCCTAGATGGTTAAATGTGTGTTTACTGGGGAAGTGGATAGAGATGGAGAAGTAGAAAAATCAATATAAACTGTGTGAGGGTGGAAGAAAATAATAATATTCATGCAAAGTTTATAATATTCAAGAGCTTTCATATATTTTCTTGTTTGGCTCTTTAAACCTTTAAAATAAACATTTATTGAGAGCCTACAATATGCCAGGTACTGTACTATATACCGAGAATGTAAAACTTGAATATGTGGCCGGGTAGCGGTTCATAGTACAAATTTAGAATTAAAAAAACTTAGATTTGAATTTGCCACTTATTAGTATTAGTTCTGTAACCTTGAGCACATTTCTTCACCACGGAGACTCAATATTCTTTTTTCCACTCCTCAGTTTTATTGAGATATTGTTAACATACAGCACTGTATATATTTAAGGTGTACAGCCTTAAATGATTCGACTTAACATATGCTATGAAATGAATAATGCAATAACTTTAGTTTACATTCATCATCTTATATAGATACAGAAAAAAAAAGATTTCCCTTGTGATGAGATTTCCTTGTGATTAAGGTCTGTATTCTCTAAACAGCTTGCATACATCAGTATTGATTATAGTTGTCATGTTGTACATTACATTTCTAGTCCTTTGTAAAAAAATTTTTTTGTTAAAGTTTAGTTGGCATGCAATATAAAATGAGGATTATAATGCTTATCTTCTAGGTCGTTGATAGAATTAAGTGAATAAATGTATCTAAAGTAACATTGTATTTAAAGTAACATTGTATCATAAAATCCCAATAAGCAATACCTATTACCACAATGATGGTGATGGCAATTATGATGATAATGCTTCTGCTGCTGCTGGTGAATAGGATAAGCACCAAGAGAGACCAGACAATTGGAGAAACAGTGACAAGAATAATAATTATAATACTACATAAAAAGTGAGGCAGGGACAGTCTAGGGAGGTCAGGAAAGGCTTTATAGATGAGTTTATACTCAAGCTAGGTCTTGAAGGACAAATTGGAATTTGCTAGATGGTCAAAAAACTTAGTATGAAAGTATAAAGAAATGTCTGGGAAACTGTAACCTTGGAGTGGCTAAACTGGTGGAAGCGAAGTGGCAGAACGGCTCTGACAAAGCTGTTGAAAGATTTTAAGGCAGAAGATTCTAGGAAGATCACTCCAGCAGCAGAATATGAAATGGTCTGGAGAGGAAAGAAAAAACTAAGGCAAAGAGTCCAGTTAAGAAGTTATTATAGTAGCTAAGGTACAAGATGATGAGGGCATTGGAACAGAGAGTCATATATTTAATAAAATTTAAGAAGTAGAATCCATGTAACCCAATGATCAATCAGTTGGGTTTGGTGTTGAGAAAGGAGTCAAAGGTAATTTCCGATTTTCGTCTTGGATAGCTGAATGAATGGTAATACCGTTAACATAGATAGGGAGTGCACCAAAGAACAGATTTGACCAGAAGCTAGTGAGTTCAGCTTTGCACATGGAATTTGAGAAGCCTGTGAAATATTAAGGGAGGGCTGACTTATACATTTTTTTTTGGAAATAAGGAACTAGAGTTTTGGGAGAAATGGGAACTAAAGATTTCTTTAGGAATTTTCAGTATATGTTTCAATATGAATTGGGACCAAGCACAGAACTAATTCTGGGGAAGAGAGAAACAAGCAAAACTTCTTCTAGTCTTCAGGAACTGAATTAAGAAACCTGGAGATTTGAGAGGGAGTCTCAAACACTTTACCAGTTTTCTCCTCAGGTCTAAATTTGTGCTAAAAAGAAGGCTGAAGGGCTAAGTTGAAAACATCTGGTAAGTGGAGAGAAATTTTCTTTAGTTTTATCATGCTGAGGAGATACAGAGTTCAAGCCACACCATAATGAGGTAGAAGAATAAGGACCCAATATACCAAGCTTTCAGTTGAAAGCCATGAAGAGAGCCATACACTAAGAAGATGGTCTAACCAACTGTAAAAGCCTTACCCAAACTGCAAAGCAGCCTTGATTCTACTGTGTGCTTTATTGGATTAAAGTGATGAACCCTGCCCTATCTGCCTAGCAGAGAAGGGGTGAACTCTTTCTGGTCATAGATAACATCGTTTGGAGCCTCTAAAATTTTTTAAAACAATATTTGGCATTCAATTAAAATTTTCTAGGCATGTCAAAAGATAGGACCAGAAGACCAAAAGCCAAGAGAAAGAAGGGACAGCAGAAGCAGACCCATAGGTGACACAGATATTAGCGTTAGCATATAAGTACTTTAAAACAATTGATTAATATGCTCAAGTAAATAGAGGAAAAGATGAGGAAAATAGATGAAAATATGGAGATTTTCACCAGAGAGCTGAAATCTAAAATGGAAGCAAATAGAAAGTCTAGAAAAGAAATATATCTTAAAATAGGAACTCAGTAGATGCACAATGAGATACCTATTTATATTCACTGGAACAAACTTTAAAAAAAAAAAAAAACCTCACTTTAACAATACCAGATATTGGCAAGGATGTAGATTAGCTGTAACTCATGAATTGGTAGTGAAAGTGGAAAAGAGCACAACTACTTTAGAAAACTGTTTAGAATTTTATATAGTTAAACACACATCTAACTCTGTGACCCAGCCACTTTACTGCCAGATATTCCCTCAAGAAGAAAATGAAAACATATTCGTAAAAACACAGAACAGTGACAGAACATATTATTTTCAAGTGCCTATGGCACATTTATCAAAATTGGTCATATCCTGGGTTACTTTTTACAGTATTGTCTCTGGTTATAATGATATTAAGCTAGAAAGCAACAAGCAGTATATTTTTAAAGAATTCTGGGTCAAAGATAAAATTACAACAGAAATTAGGAAGTACTTTGAAGAAAATAATGAAGATAAAACATTAAAACTTGTCAGATGCTTAGAGGAAATGTTTAAGCTTTAATTGCAATTTATGATAAAAAGTGAAAAAGACCAAAAATTAATGTTTTAAATTTGTATCTTAAGCTGGGAAAAAATAGCAAGTCAAACTAGAAGAAATAAAGAGAGCAGAAACAATGAAAAGTCAACAAATGTGCAATGGAGAAAATCAACAAAGCCAAAATTGATTCTTTGAAAATTTAATTTTGCAAGGGATATATCACTTTTACTAATCAGTCAAAAGAAAAGAGAGAAAACACAATTTACCAATATTAGGAATGAAAATGAGCCATTACCACAGAACCTAGTACCATTAAATGATAGTCTGAACTTTACAGTAAAAATATCATCATTTTGATGAAATAGATAAATGCCTTTTAAAAAATGAAAATGGATGCAAGAAGAAACAGAAACCTGAGTAATCTCATATCACTTAAAGGACTTAAGTCAGTTAATTGAAAATCTTATCAAAAAAAGAAAAATTCAGGCTCAGGTCCAGGGTCAGATGTCTTCCCTAACGGATTCTTTCCAAATATTTCAGGGAAAAATATCTCTAAGTTTTACATAAGCTATTCTAGAGAATAGAAAACAGGAAATATTTCCCAAATAATTGTAGAGGCCAGAATAACCTTAATACCAGACTGGCCAAGGGCATTACAAGAGAGCAGCGTTACAGACTTACTTCTCTCATGAACATAAATGTAAAAATCCATGTAATATGTTAGCCCAGTGACCTTTGAGGGGCACTACTGAAGGCCCTTGTCTTTGGAGCTTCTGCCTGAGCCTCTGCCTCCTGCCCCAGAGCAGCTTCTTAAATACCCTTGAACTTCTCCCAAGCCATGGACCCCATGGAAAGAAAGCTTTTTCAACAGAAACGATGATGAAAAAAAGCGACTAAAACATTCCAAGATGTTTAAGAATGTCTTTGGATGATAGAAGTAGATCATTTTTTTCCACTTCTTTCTGCATTTCTTAATTTCTCAATTTTTATATCATGAGTATTTTTGACTTTGGGAGCCTAAGCAATATCTACATTGTAAGGGGCTCCTTGCTGGTGAATACTCTGTTTATTTTTCAATAGAGAAATGTTTGTCTGTCAATTCACTAATGAGAATGGTTTTCCTGTGAGGTGTATAATAGTTCCTCTGGTATGTTTTATTGTCACATGCTTTTTATCCCCTTTGAGATGTGTTATAATATTATTGTCCTTAAAGCAACATATAAAAACTGCCATGTAAAAAGTGTGTGTGAAGTATTGTGTGTGTGTGTGTGTGTGTGTGTGTGTGTGTGTGTGTGTGTGTTTCCAGATAGAGGTTTCCTCATGAAGTTGTCTAGGGTAACCTTTAGGCAGAATTCTATTTAAATATTTAAAAGACCTTTTCTATTCTTAATGTTCTTTAGCATATATAGTAATATAATCTCCCTGGATAACAATTTCAGCATCTAAGGACTTTGGCTCTCAGGAAGTTCATTCTTATATGTAAGCCAGATTTGTCTTACTATAACCTAGTCATTTAGCATAATTAAGATCTGATCTGCATTAGAAATACGTTCATTTCTATAGTGCCCATGTATAAGCATTTTACAGACTCATCCGGCAGATGACAGAATGGAAATTTAGTTCAGTTCATTTAACTGAAGCCAAGACATCCCTGCTCTGGGTATTTTATGTCTAACCTAAATCTTCTTATGACATGTCTACCACATGGCATAATCGGTAGGGAATTCTTCTTTAACTATACTGCTGACCTTTTTTGAAAGCTTTTCTACTTGAGGCTTTTGGTTTATTGCCATTTCTCACTGAATAATCTTATTCTTCTTGGATTTATACACAACCTCAGAAGAAATATGAAGGTCTCTGTCTTACAGACGGTATCATAAAATTAAATCTTGTAGATAGTTTGCAAATAATTAAAAAATATTTTTTGCTTTTTTCCTGTTGAAGAAACTAAATCATTTATGCCTTCTTTTCATGGAGGTTATATGATTTAACTTAAAGTCAAAACCACTTCAGCAGCATTCTAAAATGAACTATATCTGCTTTCTAAACAGGAATTGATGAAAGCTGCTTTACCTCATCTAGTTTTAATAAGAATCAAATGATACATTTTGTTCATTTAGTAGCTGTTTATTGAGCATCTATATACTGGTAGACATGATGCTAGACTTAGGGGGTGCAAAAAACATGATCCCACTCTTCAGGGATATTACTAGCTAGATTTCACTTACTAATGGGCAGGCAGATAAATGAATAGATAATTATAATACCATATATTAAGTATTACAAGACAATATAGCATGTGGTTAAGAACATGGAGAGATATGTGTTCAAATCCCTGCTCTGCTACCTACCAGCCATGCAGCTTTGGGAGTGTTACCTCTATGAGCCTCAGTCTCTTCTCTATAAAATGGGGATTGTAATGATATATACCTCATAAAGTTGCTGTGAGGATTAAATGAGGTAACATGTAAATGTGCTTCATTCATAACCTGCTACATAGTATGTCCTCAATAAATGTTATTTGCCAAATACTTAAGGGAAAAAGTTACACCAGAGAATGAAAAATAGGGAATACTTCCAAAATAATTATAGAGGCCAGTATAACCAGAGGCCAGTGTAGTACCAACCTAACAAGGACAGTATAAGAAAGCCATATTACAGACCAATCTCTCATGAAAAACTCAAGTAAAATATTAGTAAAATAAAATATTTCTTGTAACATTAGAAGAAAAAAGGTGTAAGACTGTACGAGAGCACAGAGACTGTGTTTTGAACACAAATTTGGGGGTATGATGTAGCAGAAGGACAAGGAAGACTTTCTGGGCTGTGTTTTGAAGGATTAGAAGCAGTAGTATGAGAAAAAATGGGAATTGGATTGGGGAAAAGAATGTATGGGAATTCTAGGCAAAGGAACTAGCACTGTAAAAGCAGTGACTCTTGAGAGAAAATGACACTTCTGATTTTGATGAGATTGGGCCTAATGTAATGGCAAGAGGTGAGTCTTAAGAAATAAGGAAAGATGAGATCATAAAAAGCTGTGTCATGAGAAAGAATTTGGATTTTATCCTGAAAACAGGAGCCATTTAGAGGCGTTGTGGGGAATAGATAACATGACTAAAACTAGATGTTAGGAGATTATTGAAGTAATATACTTAGAAGATGAGAGGTAAAATTGATTTTTTAAAAAAAGATTATTACGTATTAAACCCTTACTGTGTGTCAAGCACTGCACATAGATTATCATCTCATTTATTGATAGTCCTGCAGGCTAGTGGTAGCTACCATTCATTGAGTGTTTACAATGTGCCAGGCATAGTGTTGAGTGTTTTAGAGGCATTAGGTCATTTCCTCACTTCAATAACCTTATGAGGTAATTTTTATTCTTTTCATTTAATAGATGAGAAAATGAACCCTAGAGAGGTTAAGTAATTTGCCTGCATTTAAGATCACACTTAGCAATAGCAGAACCGAGATTCAACCCCAGATTTATTTGACTCCATCACCTAACCTCTTTGGTGTCTGTAACACGGCCTTTCAGATAAGCCAGGGCTGGGGAGGCAATGAGGAGGAGGTGGTGTTAAGAGCATAAGAGATAAAATTGATAAGATTTTGTTAGAGAATTCAAATATCAGTCCCAAGTTTATGGCTTAGGCAACAAGGTACATGGTATACAATGAAACAGATTTGCCAGGAAGGAGGTCGGTAGAGGTGGACAGGATACGTTTAGATTGAAGCATACTGGGTTTGATGTGCTTAAAGGAAATCCAAGTAGAGAGTCTAGTAGGAAATATTAAGTTCTTTTTAGTAATGATTTCAGAAATCACTAAGGAAGAATACTATCAGAATCAGAAAATGAGGAGGAGAAAAAGGTTGAACAGAAAAACAGGATCAGCAGGCAAAGATTTAGACCATTAGATTAGACCTCAATCCTGTTGTGCCAAAGAGGAAGATTTCTTCCTCCTCCTTGAGGAGTTATTTTTCTAACAGGTTACCTCTCTTAACCCTGAAATAAACCTGTTTCTTAATCTTAGAAGCAGAATTCCTATTATTTGAAAATATTGGTGTTGGCCAATTTCTGTGATTACTCTAGAAGAAAGAATCCATAGAGCTAAAAAGATAGCCTTCATTTTTGGTTCCAGGTCTCTGTTTTAGTTAACTGTGTAAAGGATTAGTGTGGCTTTATCATATGGCAGATGACTGAGTAACAAGGAGAATTTTTGAGCTGTTGAAATTATAAGAATATATTTTTAATGCAGTTTGCCTGTGATATCACTTTATTTTCAGGAGTCTCTTCAGAATGTAAATATTGATGTCTACTTGTTTCGTTGTGCAAACACCCTGGGTAGCAATGTTTTATATTCTTACTCCTTTAAAAAAAATTTTTTTTCAAAGCATAGTTGACATTACATTAGTTTCAGATGTACAGCATAGGGGTTAGACATTTATATAACTTAAGAAGTGATCCCCCCATAAATCTACTACCCACCCGGCACCATACATAGTTATTACATTATTACTGACTGTATACCCTATGCTGTACTTTACATCCCTGTGACTACTTCGTAACTGCCAATCTGCACTTCTTAATCCCTTTACCTTTTCCCTCAGCCTCCCAGCTGACCTCGCCGCCGCCCCAACTCACCAATCTGGCAACTAGCAGTGTGTTCTCTGTCTGACTTTGTTTCTGTTTTGTTAGTTGGTTTATTCTGTTCTTTAGACTCCACATATAAGTGAAATCATATGATGTTTGTCTGACTTATTTCACTTATCATAATACCCTCTAGATCCATTCATATTGTTTCAAATTGTAAGATTTCATTCTTATTTTATGGCCAAGTAATGTTTTGTTGTATATATGTACCACATCTTTATCCAATTATCTATTGATGGACACTTCTATTGCTTCCATATCTTAGCTCTTGTATATGAAATGTCCTTCTTTGGCTCTTGTATAGCTTTTGTTTTAAAGGTTATTTTGTCTGATATAAGTACTGCTACCCCAGCTTCTTCTTCATTTTCATTTGCATGAAATATCTTTTTCCATCCTTTTTCTTTCCATCTCTTTGTCTCCCTTCCTTCTTCCTTCCTGCCTGCCTGCCTGCCTTCCTTCCTTCATTCAGATCCTTCCTTCCTTCCTTCCTTCTGCCTTCCTTCCTGCCTTCCTTCCTGCCTTCCTTCTTCATTCCTTCTTGCCTGCCTGCCTGCCTGCCTTCCAAGAAAGCAGAGCTTTATTTAAAGAAATGGTGCCAAGCCCGGAGACACAGGTGAGCTAGTACTCAAAGACCTGGCTCCTCTGTGTGTCTTTCTATCTGAAGTGAGCCTCTTGTAGGCAACATATGTATGGGTCTTTTTTTTCTTATCCATTCAGCCACACTGTGTCTTTTGATTAGAGCACTTAATCCATTTCCATTTAAAGTAATTACTGATAGGTATGTAGTTATTGCCATTTTGTTATTCATAATTTTTATTTTCTTCCCTTCTTAAAAAAGTCCCTCTAATATTTCTTATAATACTGATTCAGTGGTGAACTGCTTTGGTTTTTCCTTGTCTGAGGAGCTCTTTATCTGTCCTTCAATTCTAAATGATAGCTTTGCTGGGGAGCATAATCTTGGTTATAGGTTCTTGTTTTTCATCATTTGAATATTTCATGCCAGTCTCTCTGGCCTGCAAATTTTCTGCTGGGAAATCAGCTGACAGTCTTATGGGAGTTCCCTTGTACGTAATTCTTACTCCTTTTTACAGAAGTCTGACACTGATTTCAGATACGTTTCGGCACACCAGAGAACTGCTATAATTGTATTCATGTCAGTACTCTGGAGAAAAAAAATCCGTATATTGACATGTTGATTTATGACCTAGTTTAGTTTCTATTGTGTATAAGTAAAAGGTTTATTTATGCAAGAGACCTTAAAGATCTCAGAGAAGAATAAAAACTTGTTTATATCAGCTTTTTAAATTAGCTTTGTCATTTTTTATTTTATGATCCTTTCTGAAACTACTGCATGGCAGAAGTTCTTAACATGAGATTCTGACCAAAGCTGTGGATTTTTTTCCCAGAAAAATACCTTTGAGACACGCAAGTGGAGATGTCAAATTGGTAGGTGCTTAAATAGGTTTGAATCTCAGGTGAATGGTCTGTGATGGAACTGTAGCTTTATGAGTTACAGGTGGTAGTGGATGGTCACTGAAGCAGAGGACATATGTAAAGTCACCTGGGAAGAAGGTAAAGAGTAAGAAGTGGAGAATGCCTAGATATCTTTTATTTCTGTTCGTGTACTATGACTTTGAAGGGTCACAAACTATTTTAATATCTAAGATTTTTTGCTTCCTTAAATTAATTTTTGTCCTCTTGGGTACAATATTGTCCCTGTTGAGAATGTATGTGCTAGATGGATTAAATGACCTGTAAGTCACCATTGACCTAGAGAGAGCTGTTTCAATGGAGTGATTAATGGGTCTAAAAGCCATATTGGAGTGGGTGAGGAGTACAGGCAATAGAGACAGAAAGTGTAGACAACTCTTAAGATTTTTGACTGTGGAGAGTATCTGATTCCATCATTTCTAGTAACTCCTGTTATTAAGACCTAAGGTATCAGCATTTGAAAAACAATGCTGACCTGTTTCCTTAAGCTCTTAGTTTACTGGTATGGAGAATAATTGGTATAGAGAATTATACCAGTGACTGAGCTTTTCTGTTATCATTCTCTTGGGTCCATTTAAATTTCACCATCGAAAGCCTCAATTTGATTAATTATGTACAGAAAAATATTTTTCCATTTGTCTTTTTCGCAAGGTAAGAAGTTACTGAACTAAGCAAATATGAATGTCCTCAAAATACTTTTCTTTACTGGCTCTCTTTGAAATAAGATATCTATGTATGTAGATCCCTAGCCAAGAGCACCTGTGATCTTAGCCGTGCCTTCTAACTTTAGTACTTTTTAAGTATGCAGGGAGACATATATTTTAAAGTCAATTGTGAATGAGCATGTGCCTGTTTTGGCCTCTCCCTACATCACTTTTCTCACATTCCTGGGACACTGCCTCATATGCTTTTAAATTTCGATCTTCACTGATATAAAAACATACCTTTCTGCCCAAGTTGCAATAATGACATTTCTCACCTCTACTCTATTACAACTTTATATTGCATTTGAGTTTGAATCCTACCATAAAAGCTATGTTTACGTTCTATAATCTTTGAGGAATACTCAATTTAGACTTAAGCAGTTGTAGCTCGGGAAAGAATAGCAAGTGGGGAGAACAGTTGTAAGAAATCCTTGTTTAAAGTGGGCTTGTCACTCTGCTAGATGTGGCCAGTGATTAGCTGTCAGAATCTGAATGGACTTAGTTCCTCATACAGCACAACTACCATGTCTCTTGTACTGTTTCAGTGCTTGATGTTTCAGCCTTCGTAGGACGGCTTCCTGGTTTCCAACATATACCTATGTTAATCTAACTAAAAGGAAAGCCTTAATCTCCCTGGAGTAAATAGCCTGCCATGAATAGATAGAAGCCCAGAATTTTCAGCAGTCCATGATTTATTGAAGAGGTGTAGTGTGAATTGAAATCATACTACTATTTAGAAAACAACAGCTCATTTGTTTCAAAGTAATTTTTAGCAACTAAAATTATCAGCGTATGTTTATTAGCTCTAGTCTTGAGTCAGTCATATTTCTTAACAAAAGCTCTTAGGTTTCTGATGATTTTCTCAATTAGCTATGTATTTCCTCCACTTGTGGTTTTTTTTAAATAAGCATAATTGAAGTTCACTAAGCTGCACATATTTCAAGTTTAATTATATATTTCAGGTTTGACATATATATGTCAAAACATCAAAGTTTTTATATACTTTGTATATACTTTATATATACATATATATGTGTATATATGTACACACACACACACACACACACACACATACATGAAACCACCACCATAGTCAAGATAGTAAGTGTATGTATCCTTCTTAAAAGTTTCCTCATGCCCTTGGTAGTCCCTCTTTTCTGCCCCTCCCTGTCCCCCTCCTCCCCAATCAAACTCTGGTTTGTTTTAGGTGACTATAGATTAGTTTGGGTTTTCTGGAATCATACAGTGTATATTCCTGTGACCAACAACTTTTACTCAGAATAACTATTTTGAGGTTCATCCCTGTTGTGTGTATTAAGAGTTCATTCTCTTTTGCAACTGAATGGTATTCCATTGTATAGGTATACCACAATTTGCTTAACCATTCATAGGTTGATGGACATTTGGGTTAGTTCCAGTTTTTTTGTCTATTACAGTGAACATTTATGTATGAGTCTGTGGAAGTATGTTACCTTTTCTCTTGGGTAAATACTTGGGAGTGGGAAGGCTGGATCATATGATAGATATGTAGTTTATTTTTAAAAGAAACTGTTGCACTGTTTTCCAAAGTGGTTGTACTATTTTATATTATTGCCAGTAGTGTAAGAGAATTCAAGGTCCCTACATACTTACCAACACTTGGTATGGCCAGTCTTTTTTATTTTAGCAA
The DNA here is from genome assembly GCF_902729225.1 of Pteropus medius. Lineage (NCBI taxonomy): Eukaryota > Metazoa > Chordata > Mammalia > Chiroptera > Pteropodidae > Pteropus > Pteropus medius. The sequence continues at coordinate 4,193,217 of NW_024344436.1, read as the reverse complement.
TTTGAATAGATGTGTAGAAGTATCTCACTGTGGTTTCAGTTTGCATTTCTTGAGTGACTAAAGCTCTTGAGCATCTTTTCAAGTGCTTGTCATCTGTACATTGTTTTTGGTGAAGTGTCTGTTCAAACCCAAATTTTTAATATGAGTTGTCTTATTTTGAGTTCTTTAATATAATTTGGATACAAGTCCTTTGTCAGATATATGCTTTGTAAAAATTTTCTCCCAGTCTGTGGCTTTCTTTTCATCTTAATATTGTCTTTTAAAGAGCAAAGGTTTTAAATTTTGATGAATTCCTTTTTTTTCAATTTGTTTTTTTAATAGATTAAACTTCTGGTGTCATATTTAAGAAATCCTTACCTAACCCCAAAACACAAAAATTTTTTTTCTTGTTTTCTTCCAAGAAGATTATCATTTTAGGTTTTACATTTAGATCTGTGTTCCAATTTGAGTTAATTTTCATATATTGTGTGAAGTTTATTTCTTTTGTGTGTAGACATTCATTTGTTGAAAAGGCTATTCTTTCTCTACCACATTACCTTGGTGCATTTCTTAAAAATTAGCTATTGAACAAATAATAAAAGAAGATTGGTAAGCTGAACTTCATCAGAATTAAAAACCATGAAGAAAATGAAAAAACTACAGAATAGAAAATATTTGCAAATCATATATCTGATAAGAGACTTGTATTTAGAATATATAAAGAACTCATACAACTCAATAATAAAAAGACAGCCCAATTAAGAAGTGGACAAAGGATTTAAAAAACATTTCACCCAGAACAAAGGATTTAAATAAACATTTCACAGGAAAATATACAAATGGCTAATAAGTACATGAAAAGATTCTCAACATCATTAATTATTGGGGAAGTCGATACCACAATGAGATAACACTTCAAACACACTACAATGGCTATAATAAAAAAAGGCAAGTAATAAGTGTTGATGAAAATGTGGAGAAATTAGAATTGCCATATGTTGTTGATGGGGAAAGTAAAATGATAGTTACTTTGAAAAACAGTTTCACAGTTTCTCAAAAGTTTAAACATAGAGTTTCCATGTTTATCAGCAATTTCACTGCTGGGTATATAACCAAGAGAACCGAAAATGTCCTTCCACCCAAAAACTTACACAAATTTTTTATAGCAGCATTATTCAAAATAGCCAGGAAATGGAAGCATTCCAAATATCCAAAAACGGATGAATAGATAAGTAAAATAATAATATATCTATACAGTGGAATATTGGCAATAAAGAGGAACGAAGTGCTGATACATGCTACAACACAACATGATGGACTTTGAAAACATTATGCCAAATGAAAGAAGCTAGTCACAAAAGGCCACATATTGTATGATCCCATTTATATGAAATGTCTAGAATAGGCAAATATCTAGAGACAGCGATTAGTGGTTGCCTGGGCTATCCGGGAGGGTGTGGAGAGTGACTGTTAATGAGTACAATGTTTCTTTTGGAGGTGATGAAAATGTTCTCAAATTACATTGTGGTGATGGTGAACTTTATGGTATGCAAATTATATCTCAGTAAAGGTGTTAAAAAATCAGTTATTCGTATATGAATGAGTTTATTTCTGGACTTTGTTTTCTGTTCCATTGATCTACTTGTCTCTCTTTATGCTAATACCATGATGTTTTGATTAGTTTTGTAGTAATGCTTGAAATCAGGTAGTGTTAGCTCTCCATTCCCACCCACCAACCCCTGCCCTGCAGAGTTGTCTTGGCTATTGTAGGCCCTTTGAATTATAAAATCAGTTTGTCAATTACTATAAAAAAGCCTTCTTGGATTTTGATTGTGATTGTGTTGAATATATAGATAATTTGGAGACAATTGACATCTTAACAAGGTTGAGTCTTATAAACCTTGAAGAAGCCATCTCCTTTATTTAGCTCTTCTTTAATCGTTTTTCTTAGTTATAGTTTTTAGCGTATAGTTTTTTAGCGTATAGTTATAGTTTTTCACATCTTTTTTCAGATCTATCCCTAATTATTTCATATTTTTGATACTATTATAAATGGAATTTTTTAAAATTTCAATTTCTGACTTTTTTGTTGCTAATATATGGAAATGCACAGTTGAGTTTTGGATATGGATCTTGTACCCTGAGACCTTATTAAACTCAATTCCATTGGATTTTTTAACATAGTGATCATCTTTAAACAAAGACAGTTTCAGTTCTTCCTTTTAATCTGGATGTCTTTTATTTCTCTTTCTTGCCCGATTACACAGGCTAGAACCTCCAGTAAAATATTGAATGGAAGTAATGAAAGTGGACAATCCCTGATCTGAAAGAGAAAGCATTTAGTCTTTCACCATTAAGTATGATATTAGCTGTAGTTTTTTCATAGATGCCATTTATCAGACTGAGGAAGCTTCCTTTTCTTCCTAGTTTGTTGGGAATTTTTATCAGGAATGAATGTTGGATTTTGTCAATTTTTTTTCTCTCTAGTAAGATGGTCATACACACACATACACGTACACACAGTTGACCCTTGAATACATGGATTTAGATTTGCATATAAGTGACCCACACAGTTCAAATCCATGTTGTTCACAAGTGTCAACTGTAGTTTTTCTTTTTTTAGTTTGTTAATATGGTAAATTGGGTTCCCAGACTCAATTCCAACCTTGGAGGAGGGGTCCCCGACACCAACGAACAATTCTCAAACGCCAGTAGGCTGTCCAAGAATTCAACTAAATTCTGACACTATTCATAGATAGCATCAGGTTTCTATAGGTTAAGGGTTTGGTCCTACAAGACAGCACCACCCCCGCCACCCCTTCAGATGCCAGTCACAAGCCCAGGCTGTTTTGTTACCTTTGCTTCTGACCAACCAGCTACAGACTGGAGGTTTGGTTTCAGTGACCTACTTCTTGGCGACTCAATTCAGGTGCCAGGTTTTTATCTATACTTCGTACACCCCGTTCTCCTTGCTAGAGAGGCTCACAGAACTCAGAGAAACATGTTACTTACTAGATCACCGGTTTATTGTAAAAAAGGAGGATGTAACTCAGGAACAGGCAGATGGAACAGATACAAAGGGCAAGAATGTGGGGAGAGGCGTGGAGCTTTCATGCCCTCCTCAGGCACACCACTCTCCCTCATCTCCACATGTTCACCAACCCAGATGCTCTTTGAATTTTTATGGAGGATCATTATTGATCCTCCATAAGTCATGATTGATTAACTCATTGGCCATTGGTGATTGATTCAATCTTCGGCCCCACTCCTCTCCCCAGAGGTCAGGGGTAGGACTGAAAGTTCTAACCTTCTAAGCACTTGGTGGCTCCACTGGCAACCATCCCCCACCCTTAGGTGCAGTCCAAAAGTCAACTCATTAACATAACAAAAGACAACTTTGTCACTCTCATCACTTAGGAAATTTTAAGTGTTTTAGGAGCTCTGTGCCAGAAATGGGGACGAAGATCAAATATATATATTTCTTATTATAAATCACTATATTACATATGATAAATAACATTGTTTGATTTTTGAATGTTAAACCAACCCTGTGTTCCTGGGGTGCACCCTACTTTGTAATAGTGTATTATCCTTTTAATATATTCTTTGATTAGGTTTGCTAAAAATTTTGTTTAGGATTTAACTCTGTGTTTTAAGAGATACTGGATTGTACTTCTCTTGTAATATCTTTGACTGATTTTGGCTTCTGAGTGATGCTGGCCTCATAGAATGAGTAGGGAAGTAGTCTCTATAATTTTTTTGAAAGAGTTTATGTAGAATTGGTGTTATTTCTTCTTTAAATGTTTGGTAGAATTTACCAGTGAATCCACATGGTTCTGGACTTTTCATTATGGAAAGATTCTTAATTTTCCATGTTGATAATAGACAGGGCTATTCAGGTTATCTATTTTTTTCTTGATTAAGCTTTAGTAGTTTGTGTCTTTCAACAAATTTGTCATTTCATCTAAGTTGTCAAATTTATTGGCATAAAATTGTTCTTAGTATTCTCCTATTCTTTTAATATCTGTTTCTATGAATTTGACTACTGTACACCCTCATATACATGAAATCATACAGTATTTCTCTTTTTGTGATTTACTTCACTTAGTAGAACATCCATATTATACATAGCATGTGACAGGATTTCTTTCCTTTTTAAAGCTGAAAATATTAATATTCGATTGTGTGTGTGTGTGTGTGTGTGTGTGTGTACACACACACACACACACACACACACACACCACATTTTGTTTATCCATTCATCTGCAGATGGACATTTGGGTCGTTTCTGTCTCTTGGCTATTGTGAATAGTGCTGCCATGAACATGGGTGTGCAAATACCTCTTCCAAACCCTGCTTTCAGTTCTTTTGGACATAGTCCCAGAAGTAGAATTGCTAGATCATATGGTAGTTCTATTTTTAATTTTTGAGGAATATCCATATTGTTTTCCAAAGCAATGGCATCATTTTACAATCCCATCAACAATGCACAAGAGTTCTTTCCAGTTTCTCACATCCTTGCCAACACTTGTTTGTTTTGTTTTTTGATAGCGGCCATTCTAATGTGTGTGAGGTGATAGATCATTGAGGTTTTGGTTTGCATTTTTTAATGATTAGTGATGTTGAGCATCTTTTCATATGCTTGTTAGCCATTAATAGATCATTTGGAGAAATGTCTATTCAAGTCCTTTTCCCATTTTGTAATTGGATTATTTTCTTTTTTTATGCTTTTTATTTTTTTGGATTATTTTTTTCTGTGGTTTATTTTGATAATTTCTGTTGTTGTGCTTCCAGATTTATTCTCAACATTTAATTTGCTGATAATCCCATCCATTGTATTTTTTTATAAAGACTTTATTTTTATTGAAAAGTTTTAGGTTCACAGCAAAATAGAGAGGAGGGTACAGTAATTTCCCATATACTCCCTGCCCCCCTGACATTAAGAGCCTACTGCATTATCAGCATCTCCCCCTACTATGGTACATTTGTTACAATGATGAACCTACACTGAAACATCATTATTACCCAGAGTTTATATTAGGGCTCACTCTTGGTGTTGTATATTTTTCGGTTTGAACAAATGTATAATGACATGTATCCATCGTCATAGTATCATACAGAATAGTTTTACTGCCCTAAAAATTCTCTGTGCTCTGCCTACTCATCCCTCTTTCCTTTCCCATCTCTCAACTTCTGGCAACCATTGATCTTTTCACTGTCTCCATTGTTTTGCCATTTTCAGAATGTCGTATAGTTGGAATCATACAGTATGAAACTTCGGATTGGCTTCTTTCGCTTAGTGATATCCACTTAATTTCTCCAGTCTTTTTTATGGGTTGATAGCTCATTATTTATTAGCACTAAATAATATTCCATTGGCTGGATATACTACATTTTATCCATTCATCTACAGAAGGACATCTTGGTTGCTTCCAAGATTTGGCAATTATGAATAAAGCTCCTATAAAAATCAATGTGCAAGTTTTGTGTGGATATGTTTTCACCTACTTCGAGTAAATACCAAGTAGCATGATTGTTGGATCATATGGTAAGAGAACAATTAGTAAAGTGGCTGTGCCATACTGCGTTTCTACCAGCAATGAATGAGAGTACCTATTGCTCCACATCCTCGTCAGCATTTGGTATTGTCAGTGTTCTAAATTTTGGCCGTTCTAATAGATGTGCAGTGGTATCTCGTTGTTTTAATTTGCATTTCCCTGATGATATATGATGTGGAGCGTCTTTTCATATACTTATTTGAAGTCGAGTAGTGTCTGTCTTCCAACCTTGTTCCTCTCCTTCAATATTGTGTTGAGTTTGGGACTTTTGCCTATCTGCATAAATTTTAGAACCAGTTTGTCAATATTTATAAAGTAACTTGCTAGGATTTTTATTGGGATTGCATTGAATCTATAGATCAGGTTTGGAAGAACATAGACAATTAGGGCATCTGTGAACAAGGACAGTTTTGGTACTTCCTTCTCATTCCTTAAGTCTTATTTCCTTTCTTGTCTTATTGCATTAGCTAGGACTTCCAGTATCATGTTGAAAGGGAATGTGAGAAGGGAAATCCTTGCCTTGTTTCTGGTCTTAGTGGGAAAATGTCTTGTTTCTTACTTTTGAGTATGTTATTAGCTATAGGTTTTTTGTAGCTATTCTTTATCAAGTATAGGAAGTTCCCCTCTATTCCTAGTTTACTGAGGGTTTTTATGTTTTTTTGTTTTTTTAATCATAAATGGTGTTGGATTTTGTCAGATGCTTTACCTGCATCTATAGGATCATGTGATTTTTCTTAAGTAGCCCATTGATGTGATAGATTACATTAATTGATTTTTTTCATGTTGAAACAGCCTTGTATTCTGTGGCACATAATTTTTTTATACATTGTTGGGTTTGATTTGTTAATACTTTTGAAGATTTTTGCCTCTGTGTTAATAAGAAATAACAGTCAGTAGTTTTCTTTTCTTGTAATATCTTTCATCTGGTTTTGGTAATAGGGTAATGCTTGCCTCATGGAATGAGTTGAAAAGTATTCCTTCCTCTGAAAGAGATAGTAGAGAATTGGTGTAATTTCTTCCTTAATTGTAGAATTTACCAGTGAACCCATCTGGGCCTGGTGCTTTCTGTTTTAGGAGGTTATTAAAGAAATTCCATATCTTTAATAGATATAAGCCTCTTCTCTAGTGTATTTTTCATCTCAGAAATTATAGTCTTCATCTTGAGAAGTTTGATTTGTTTCTTTATATCTTAACTTTATGAACATACAGACTATAGTTTTAATGTCCGTATGTGCCAATTCTAATAACTGTGAGTTCTGTAGATGTCTAGCATTATGTTTTTTTACCTTATTGGTTGCTGGATATCTTTATATTCTTATAAATTTTCCCGAGGTTTGGTTTGGGTTGCAATTAAGTTACTTTGGGGCTTTGGTTTACAGTTTGTTAGATGTGTCTGGAGCAGTGCTCAGTCTAGGACTAATGATTATTCCTCACTACTGAGGTAAGATCATTGTGAAAACTCTGCCCAAGCCCTGTGCGTTATGAGTTTTTCAAGTCTGACTGGTGGAACAGGCATTATTCCCTGCTCTGTGTGAACACAAGGCACTGTTCCTTGTTACCCTTTTGGATGGTTCTGTCCCTCGCCTCAGGTCATTTTCTTACATACGTGCATAGTACTCTGCTGTGTCTTAGAAGGAGACCTTCTGTAGATCTTTAGGGTTATCTCTCTGAGCAACTCTCTCCTCTTTGGTATTATGTCTTATGAACTTTAGTTGCCTTTGTGTCCCTGGACTTTTAGCTCCATCTCCTCAACTCAGGGAGTCCACTAGGCTGCACCTCAAGTGCTCTGCCTTGTACCACGGCTTGGAAATTTTCGAGGCAGTGAGCTTGACAGTTATAGGGCTCACTTCGTTTATTTTCTACCTGTCAAGGATCATTGTCTTTTATTGCCCGATGTCCATAATCTTGAAAACCTTTTTTTTTTTTTTTTTTTTTTTTTGTATTTGTCTGGTTGGTTGGTTGATTGGTTGGCTGATTTTAGCCAAAAGCAGGAGTTCTTTCTACTTGTAGTTTTAACCCAAGGAAGCTCTCATACTTTGATTCTTACAGAAAAACTCTTGTTAGTAATCATTGGCCATATAAGCTATAGGATAAACTCAAATCAGTCGTCAGGAGTTTTCGAAGCTATTCTAGGGGTGTTAAAGTGATTTCGTGACTCCCTTTTTCTGGGAATTTCTTGAGTTATTTGGACCTAGAAGCTAATTCAAAATAATGATTTTATGAAATTCCTCACCATGTTATGATTTTATTCTCAGAATTAAGAAAAAGAAAGAGCAGCAACGTTATGCTGAAGAGCAGAAGCTGTTAAGAAAGAACTTTTCTGAAGAGCCATCTTCAGGGGAGAAGATGAGTGAGATATTAGCCCAGCTACACCTTGAGGAAATAAAAGGAGCCAGAGAAAAACAGCAACAGAGAGAAAAGGAATACCAAAGGTACTTTGGTACTTTGAAAAGTTTCGCATGATATCCTGGCTCTAGAAGAGACTTATTAGGAAGTCAGTGTTCTCTCTCTCTTCCTTCCTTCCTTCCTTCCTTCCTTCCTTCCTTCCTTCCTTCCTTCCTTCCTTCCTTCCTTCCTTCCTTCCT
>NW_024344436.1:4148422-4184949 GCF_902729225.1 Pteropus medius | reverse complement strand
CCTCCCTCCCTTCCTTCCTTCATATTTTTTTTTAGGCGAGGCTACCCTTGGTTGACCTTACAGGTTGCAAAGATCTTGTCAGTTTACAATCCCTTATTTTTTATTTTTTACGCCTATAGCACCTGATCTTCCTAGGTGGTCTCCCCTCCAAGTACTATCCAGGCCCGACCCTGCTTAGCTTCCGAGATCAGATGGGATCGAGCTTGTTCAGGGTGGCATGGCCGTAGACTCATTTTCTTTATAAGAGTTGACTGTGTCTGCTCATCCTTTTGGGAGTATAGAACTTCACCAACTTTCTTGATTGCTTGATACCTCTTGGAATTAGCACTGCATTTTCCCAGTGCTATTTCCCAGTACAAAGAGGAAGAGTAAGCACAGAGGTGTGGAATAGCGTTAACAGTTAAAGCTGATAGTAAAATAAAGACTCATGCTCATTCTCTTTTTAGCGGTTCACTTTGCCTGATCATACTGAATTTTTATAGATATGTAGATGCTTTAAGAGCCCAGATCCAAGAGAAAATGAAGCTCTACAATATTACTTTACCTCCACTATGCTGCTGTGGTCCTGACTTTTGGGATGCTAATCCTGCTACTTGTGCCAACAACTGTATTTTCTATAAAAACCACAAAGGTAAGTTTTTTAAAGGAATGGCTGGGGCCTGGTGGCAATTAAAGGAAAAAGTAGTGACTATAGAAATTTAGCATTTATTGAGTGCTTACTATATATCAGAGACTTTACAAAACAACCCTGAGGCAATAGAAATAGTTATAGCGAGTTATATTTGTCTTTGAGATATTATCATCTTGTCTTCATTATGCTAGGGGAATATTTCCAGCTCACTCACTGTTAGAAGACTTGGGTTCCAGATTCTCCTGTAAATGAAGACCATCAGAGCTTGCCTTTTATGACCGTTAAGTTAGGCCTCTGTCCAGTCGAATTCCCTGTTATACAAATACTTTAATGTTATCTAACACAGGCTTTTTACCATATATGCCCACATTAGACTGCCAGTTTTGCCAGGGGACGCTGAGAAAAGTGAGGACCAGTATGAACTCTGTCTTTATCAGGAATCCCGGCTGAGGAAAATGAGATCCTTCCTAATGTTTCTGTTTCCTGTCCATCCTTGAATGTATTGGCTTACATAGTGTAGAGATCGTGTAAGCTTCATGCACACACTGGAAATACTGCACATATTTGTATTCCTAGTCCCCATCTGTGTGATAGGAGTTTCTTATCAATCCTGTGAGTTATATTTTCAAAATATGACGCCATTCCCCTATTCTAAAAACCTCTAGGTTTTTACCATATGAAATGTATGCCATATTTGGCATAATTTCTTTCTTGCTCCAGGCAAAACTCCAGTTTTATTAAACTTGCTATTGTCATACACCAGTATGTGTCACATTTTTTTTATACCATTTGTACCTCACACACTCATTTGTTTGTGTAGAATGCCTTCTTTCCTTCTCTGTTATAAACCTTCAAGACCATCTTATATGTTACCACTTCTGGACAGCTTTTTCACCCTCTCTTCATTTTTTGTTCATTCCGAGCTTTATTCTGTGACGACATTTTATATATATATCTCTGGTTTGGAAGTATTAGACTGCAATTTAATTATTTTGTGTCCATCCTCTCCATTATCTTTTCTGTCTTCACGGAGTGCTTGGCATGTAGTAAGTACCCAGTAAATATTTATTCAATAAGTAGTTAAAGTTAATACCTATGAGACTGGGTGGAGAAGCACTGCTAATGGGAAAGGGATCGGGACAGTTGTTTGGAATCTGACTTCATCACTGTGCAAACCTTCCTTTGCAGCATATACCCGGGCACTGCATTCAGTCATCAGTTCCTGTGATATCCCTGAGGGGAACTCAACTCTTCGAGCCGCCATTCATAATTTTGCTTCTGCGCACAGACGGACTTTGAAAAATGCGTATTAAGAATCTAAAATCAGCCTTCACTTAAAATCAGCCCTGAGAGATTATATAGGAAAAGCTGTCAAAGTGTTTAAGATGCATAATCGTGAAAGAAAGACTGCCCCACATAACACCTTTTTCTGTAATTAAATGGGGACCATCGTTTCAGTCTCCACCTTGGGACCAAAATGGAAAATTGACTTCTAAACTTGTCTTTTTGCTGTGAACCATAATGGAGTCTATTATTTTAAAAATGATCACTCAGACCAATAAGGTTTCTCTTACTTTGCTCTGCTCTGATCAGAAGAGAGCATGAGAAATCTTTGAGATTATCTCACCGTCTTTCTAAAACTGTATCTTTGAGTCTTGACAATTGAAAATTTCTAGATGAAGCAGAAAAGATGATGATTAAATAAATTTCTATCAGTGGCCATCTGGATTGCTGTTAGCTTTTCTAGTCGTGTATGACAATTAAAGATGAGAAGAATCTGAATTTGATTCACATTTTTTTTTTCTCAAAATCTTTCTCTTTTTTTTTTTTTTTTATAACTTATTAGCTCTTCCCCCCATTCAGTAACATTGGACGTAAGACTCTATCATTTTCATTGACAAAAAAGGCAAATAAGCCCTCTGTCATTTTCGAAAACTGAATCTGAAGTCAAAGTGAGTAAAGTCTTCCCTTTTTTCCCTATCTTTAAAAAATTTGGTGAATGGCATATATACAGAGCAGATGAAATAAAAATTGCAATAGTTAGTATGAATTTGTTATTTCTTCACAGTATTTTCTGACACAAAATATGAAAAGGTTTAATATTGTGAATTAAAGATATACTGACAGTTTTTTTTTTCAACTTTCTCTAATGATCATTGGTGAAGAAGCACTTGGTTGTATCTTAAAAATATCTAAACATTTAGCCAGGTCATTGAAAATAAGAGTCAGAATTACTTGTATGACAAGATTGACTGGTTATTTAACTGGATTAATTATCCAGTTCAATCAAAATCCTTAAGTAACTACATCCTTAATTCAGCCTTTAAGAGTTATATTTTTTAACAAGTTTATAGAGATATAATTCATATTTCATAAAATGCCTCCTTTTGAAATGTACAATTCAGTGGGTTTTGATATATTACAGGGTTGTATAACTATCACCACTATCAAATTTTAGAAAAATTTCGTCACCCTAAAGCGATACCCCATGATCCAGCAATCCCACTATGGGTCTGTGCCCAAAAGAACTGAAAGCAGGGTCTTGAAGAGGTATTTGCACACCCATGTTCATAGCAGCACTAATTCACAATGGCCAAGAGGCAGAAACGACTCAAATGTCCATCCGCAGATGAATGGATAAACAGAATGTGGGCTATATACATACAATGGAATATTAATATTATTCAGCCTTAAGAAGGCAAGAAATCCTGTCACATGCTGTAATATGGATGTTCTACTAAGTGAAGTAAACCAGACACAAAAAGACGAATACTGTATGATTATGTTTATATAAGGAACCTAGAGTACTACAGTTCATAGAGACAGAAAGTAGAATAGCAGGGGCTGGAGGGATGGGGGGAAATGGGAAGTTGTTTAACCGGTAGTGTTTCAGTTTTGCCGGATGAAAAAGTTCTGGAGATCAATTTCATGATAGTGTAAATATACTTAACATTACTAAACTGTGCATTTAAAATGGTTACAGTGATAAATTTTAGATTATGTGATTTTTTTTTTTATTACCACAATTGAAAATTTAGAAATTAAAAAAAAAAATACCATCAGCAGTCACTTCCCATTCCTTCCTGCCTCAGCCCTAGGCAATCACCAACCAACTTTCTGTCTCTATAGATTTGCCTGTTCTGGGCTTTTTATTTAAATGGAATCGTACAAGTGTTAACCTAAAAATAAAAGGCCACTGTGACAGGCAATAAGCATTTATTTGAGATCCAAAGAATAGCTGTTCTGGAAGCACTGATTCAGGCATAAACCTAGAAAAATTTTGATTAGGAGGTGAAGGCAAGGGGCATTTATGAGAAAGGGAAGGGGAATAATTACGTTTATAGAAAGAAGGAATTTCTATGGTCGTTAGTAAGCTAAGGAATGAATTTCTCTAGATTGCCGGGTAAGCTAATGATGATGATTCTAAAGAATGCTTTTAATTTTCAGTTCAGTAAAATTGGCAGCTCTGACTCCATTTGAATTAGCACTGTTTATATTATTTTTTACACAATATGTAGTCTTTAGTGACTGGACTCTTTCATTTAGTATGATGTTTTAAAGATTTATTCATGTTGTAGCATGTCTCAGTGCTTCATTGCTTTTTATTGCCAAGTAATATTTCATTCTATGGGTATTACCACATTTTATTTACCCATTCATCCATTGATGAACATTTGGGCTATTTCTTCTTCTTGGCTATTGTGAATAATGCTGCCATGAACATTTATTTACAAGTTTTCCTGTGGGCATATGTTTTCATTTCTCTTGGGTATATACCTAGGAATGGATTTGCTGGGTTAATATGGTAGCTCTGTTTTGAGGAACTGAAAACTATTTTCCAAAGTGACTGCACCATTTCACATTGCCTCTAAAGGTGTATAAGAGTTCAGATTTCTTCACATCCGCCAACACTTGTCATTATCCGTCTCTGTTTATAGCCATCCTACTGTGTGTGAAGTAGTGGTATCATTATGGTTTTAATGTGCAATTTCCTGATGGCCAATGATGTTGAGTATCATTTCATGTGTTTATTAGCCATTTGTATATCTTCTTTGGAAAACTGTCTCTTCAGATCCTTTGCCCATTTTGTAACTGGGTTATCTTATGATTATCGAGTTGCTAGAGTTGTTAATATAGTCTAATTTACATTCAGGTCCCTTTTCAACATATGATTTGCAAATATTTTCTCCTAGGGATTATCTTTTCATTTTCTCAATGGTTTCCTTTGCAGTACAAAAGTTTTTTTTAATTTTGATGAAGTGTAATTAATCTGCTTTTTCTTTTGTCGCTTTAACTATTACCTAAACCAAGGCCACAAAAATTTACTCCTATGTGTTCGTCTAAGAGTTTTATAGTTTTGTAACCTCACACTAACTGCACACAAACTTCATTTCTTTAATATGACTTCTTTCCTCTGATTCAAACAGGCTTTGACTAATATAGTAGCATTGTGACTCACTTGCTTTTTCTGCCCTTACCCTTCCACCTTGTGTACCTACTCCCTCATTCCAAGATATGGGAGATTAGTTTTCTGGTTTATTTTCTTGGATACCATGGAGAATAAAACCTGTCCTAGGAGGAATTGTAAAGTTAAGCTTAACTGTATTAGTGTTAGTATTAGTCTCTTACGGAATGTTCAAAATAATTGTGAGTATAACTAAATTATATAGACAGGCCTTGACAGCTAGAAAGCTAACACCTCTTAGAATTCTTCCTCCACCTAGAGGCACTAAACACCATATTGCAAGTTATAAATTATTGTCCCATGAGTCCATTACAGGTAGATCATAGAAATGGAAATGAGGCAATGACAGTGGAGGTTGTAACTGTGATTGTTGTTATTTTGTTGTAGTCTTATGATTGCAATAAATTTTTTTCCTTTTTTTTGGTCCTTAAAATCTCACTCTCATTTTTTATGTACATAGAAATGCCTTGTAACTAATGTGTACCTTGTAGATGAACAGTTCGCTTGATTGAGAACTCTGGAAACAGACTTCAAAGAAAGCTGGCTTGGTTCCCAGACTGTTTGGTGTCAAAAGATGGGCTGACATTGAACAAATCCTCCCCAGACTTCCGCTTGACCAGCTCCATCCAGGTTGTTTATCAGAGCAGGATGACTTGCAAGGAAAAGAGGAGCGCCTCACCACCTCCTTGTTAATCCGTTTGTTCCTCCTGCCTCCCTTCCAGGTTGCCTGAGAAACTAGCCAAGGCCAAGAAGACATAATAGATGGCCTTGGCCGCCTTCTCCCCTCCCGATGCAGCCCTCTGCCTGGGCTTTGGAATTTCTCCCTTGTTCCTTACTCAGCCCTCTCCCTATAATAACCCCTGCCTGCACCAAAGCAGCAAGATTGCCTTTGTGACAGCAGCCCACCGTCTTCTCAGGGTGCCAACTCTTGAATAAACCTGTTCCTTCCATCAAACCCTTTCTCGATTATTGGCTTAAGAGCCACAAGCAGCTGAACCTGAGTTCAGTAACAGTTTAGTGTTTACATTTAGGTCTATGATCTATTTTTGTGTATGGTGTTAGGGGTTCAACTTCATTCTTTTGCATGAGGATATTCAATTGTTCCAGTGCCATTTATTCAAAAGGCTATTATTTGCCCCACTGAATTGATGTCACACTCTTATTGAAAATCAATGGATCATTAATGTAGGGATTTACTTTTTAATTCTGTTCCACTCCACTAATCTTTATGTTTATCCTATTCCAGTAAAATCTGTCTTGAATACTACTTTGTAGTAAGTTACAAAGTTGGGAAGTATGAGTCCTCTAACTTCGTTCTTTGTCAAAATTGTTTTGCTCTTCTGAGTCCCTTGCATTTTTCATATGAATTTTAATATCACCTTCCTGCAAAAAGTCAATTGAGATTATGATAAGGATTGCATCGAATCTAAAGATAACTTGGGAGCTATTGCCATATGATCCACGAACATGGATGTCTTTCCATTCCTTCAAGTCTTCTTTAATTTCTTTCAACAATATTTTGTAGTTTTCAGAGCATAAAATTTGCACTTCCTTTGTTAAGTTTATTTCGAAGTATTTTATTCCTTTTGATGCTATTTGAAATGGAATTGTTCCCTAGATTTCATTTTCAGGTTGTTTATTACAAATGTATAAAATACAGTTGATTTCTGTATATCGATTTTGTATCTTTCACTCTCCTGAACTCACTTTTTACTTCTAATAGTTTTTAGGGGGTTCTTTAGGATTTTTCCTTTGTAAAATCTTCTCATTTGCAAATAGAGATAGTTTTACTTCTATCTTTCTAATCTGGATGCCTTTTATTTCTTTTCCTTGACTAGTTGCCCAGGCTAAAATATCCAGTACAAGGCTGAATGGGAGTGATGAAGTGGGCACCCTTGTCTTGTTCCTGTTCTTAGGTGGAACGCATTTAGTCTTTCACCATTAGGTGTGATGTTAACTGTGGGTTTTTCCTGGATTCCGTTTCTGGATTCTAGTTTGAGGAAGTTCCCTTCTATCAGTAGTTTGCTGAGTGTTTTTATAATGAAAAAGCGGAGGATTTTGTCCAATGCCTCTTCTGCATTTATGAAGATTATAGTGTTCCTTTGTACATTTTTTTTTATTAATAAGATGTATTACGTGAATGGATTTTCAGATGTTAAGCCAACCTTTCATTCCTAGGATAGGTTGTATTGGTTTTTATTTGTTTATTTATTTATTTATTTTTGGTCTTATACAACAAGTTTTTTGCTTTTTTTTTTAAGTTTGGTTATCTGAAATAGGCAAATTGACTTATATGATATCAAGTTAATAGTAGAATGATGGTGGGATTTGATCGTGCATAAGATTAGGGAACTTTCAAATCTTCTTCCTCTAGGTTCACCTGAGACTGAATGTTTTTGCATTGTAACTTGGTCATGTGTAGACTGTGTCTGATGATTTGCGTGAAGTTAGAGAATGCTGGGATAGCCAGCAGCTATCAAGGAGGAAGCCTGTCTTATCCTTAGTGATGGTCGTGTGGTGAATCCTGTTTGAGTTGGATGAATGTGGTTTGGAAAAGAACCTGGAATCTAAGAGTTTACATTTATCGCTTTATGAAATCACAGTTGGGATGACAAATTCTATACGTTTTCTAAATTAGCAGGGACCTATAAGGAAGAAGAGGTCTGAAGATAAGAACTGAGCCTGAGTGAGATTGCTTTTGATATCTGGGGGTGGAAAAAATAAATTTGGGTCCACTATTTCAAATAGGGTGGCTGGTAGACATTTCAAGTGTAAAATGGCACAATAACACTTTCCTGGACAACTGTTTCATTTCTTTACTCTTCTCAAACTTCCTATAGCATTTTCTTCATACTCCAAGTTGATGACAGTGCTTCCTATATCACTAAACAAACAAGCAATTAAAAGGGAACTTCCCTGAGCTCCTACCTTTGTATCTACCTACCTGTATATGTTAATTCTTGTTAAATGGGTGAACTGTTTGTCCTGTCTTAGACCTACTCTGACTTGTGACTCAATCCAGTTCCCATCCACCTACTCAAGGACATCGCCTTGCAAATATATTTTCCCATTCAGATGGTTGTCTCTTTAAGTTGTTGACGGTTTTGCCTCCGATAAGGGCCTAATATCCAAAATATACAAAGAACTCATATGACTCAATAACAACAAAAAATCAAATGATCCAGTCAAAAAAAGGACAGAGGACCCGAACAGACACTTCTCCCTAGAGTACATACAAATGGCCAACAAACATGTAAAGCTGCTCAGCATTGCTAGGGTAATGCAAATCAAAACCACAATGAGATACAATCTCACACCTGTTAGAATGGCTGTTATCAACAGGACAAGTAATAACAAGTGTTGGAGAGGGTGCAGAGAAAAAGAACCCTCGTACATTGCTGGTGGGACTGCAGATTGGTACAGCCACTATGGAAAACAGTATGGAGGTTCCTCAAAAAATTAAGAATTGATCTACCATATGATCCAGCAATCACTCTACTGGGTACTTACCCCAAAGACTTGAAAACTCATATCCGAAAAGATATTTGCACACCGATGTTCATAGCATTATTCACAGTAGCCAGGACAAGGAAGCAACCAAAATGTCTTACAATAGATGATTGGCTAAAGAAGCTGTGGTACATATACACAATGGAATATTACTCGGCCATAAGAAGAGATGAAATCCTGCCATTTGTGACAACATGGATGGACCTTGAGATAATCATACTAAGCGAAATAAGCCAAACAAAAGGTTGAAAATCATATCACTTGTATGTGGGATAGAAACCTAAAAGCAACAAATGAACAGGACAAACGAAAAAAGACTCATGGACATGGACAATGGACTAGTGGTTACCAGGGGCGGAGGGGGGAGGGGTAAAAATTAAAAAATAAAATGTTAATAAATAAATAAAAATTTTAAAAGGACATTGCCTCATTATTTCTTCCCCTTCCCTTATGCATCATAATTTTACCCTATGAGTATTCCTATCAGTATATAAACATGCTGTCTTTTCTCCTGTCTAAAAAACCAACCAACTTAAAAAAAAAGAGAGAGGAAAAGAAAGCTGCCTCTCTACCCTGAATTAATTCTCTTTCAGCCACCAGCAACCTTCTCTGCTTCCCTTTATATCAAAACTTGAGTTGTCTGTACTTCTTGCTCCTGTTCTGCCCTCACGTTCTCTCTTGAATGCATTCTAGTAAGACTGTTTGCTTTACCTCTCCAGCGAAAGTGATCTTTTCAAAGTTACCCATTACTTCCACATGGCCAGATCCCACAGTCATTCTCAGATTTCCTCTTGACCTATCAACAGAATTATTCACAGTTGATTACTCCGTTCTTTTTATCACTCTGTTTTTTAAAGTACCTTATAACCTGGCTTCCACAACACCAAAGCTTTAGATTTTTCTTCCAACTTCAATTGGTCATTGCTTCTTAGTTTCCTTTGCCGTATTTTTCTCATCTCCAATATTTTAATATTAGAGTGTCCCAGAGCTCAGTCCTGAGCTTCTAGCTACACTTGCTCTGTTGGTGATCTCTTTTAGTCTCACGGCTTTAGATACTATCTAGATACTGATAACTCCAAAATTTATATCTTCCTGAAACTGCACACTGTTATGACTCTGACTGCCTACATGATGTATGCACATCATTGGTTTTCCTCAAATCTGTTCTTCCCTGTCTTCCTCATATCAGTTGATACCAGTTCTGTCTAGTTATTGAGGCCAAGAATCTTGAAGAAATCACTGACCTCCCTCTTTATTTTTCTTTCATCTTTCATTGCTTTAACAACAAATCGTGTCAGCTCTACCTTCAAAATATATCTCCATTCACATTACTTCTGCCAGACACCTGGTTTAAACCACCATATCTCTCCTGGATTATCTTAAGAGTTTTCTAAGTAATCTCTTCGCTTGCACCTTGTGAACTCTTTTCAATACAGCAGCCAAATTTAACACATCTAAAACTAATCTCTACCTTCTACACACACACACACACACACACACACACACACACAAACACACACACACACACACACACAGAGAGAGAGAGAGAGAGACCACGAACCAAACAATAACATCTGTTCCTCCTGCAGGCTTCTCCATCTCAGCAGATGACAACTCCATCCTGGTTGCTCTGCCCAAATAAGTGTGGAGTTGACCTTCACTCTTGTCTTTTTTTATAAAACCTATATCCAATCCTTGTTGGCTTTACCTTGAAAATATATTCAAAATACAACTATTTTTCAGTATCTGCCCCACTACAACCCTGATCATAGTCACCATCCTGTCTCACCTATGTTATTGCAATAGCCTCCTAGTTGGATTTCTTGGTCCTATATTTGCCCCCTAAAAACTGTTGTTAGCACCACAACGAGAGCAGTCCTTTCAAGAAAAAGTAACATCTTATTACTCCTTGGCTCAAAGTCTCCTTTGGCTATTTATTTGTTTTACTCAGGAAAAGCCAGAGTCTTTATAATATCATACAAGGCCCTGTAAAATCTGGTCCCAATTACTTCTGAGACCTTACCTCCTCTTTGCTCATTCTGCTTAGGCTCATTGAACTTGTGCTTCCCTGGACATTCCAGAGACACTTACTTCGGGGATTTTTCATTTGCTGTTGGCTCAGCCTGGGGACACTTCTTCCTCAGATAATGTTAGGCTCACTTTCTTACCACTTTCAAGTCTTTATTCAGATGTATTTTATTGGAGGGCCTTCCCTGACCATCTTATGGCAAAATGCAACCTCCTCCCCACCCCCACACTCAAGTATTCTATCCCCTTTTCGTTTTACTTTCTGCATGATACTTAGAGCTGTATGACAATAAATAGCTATATGTTTTACTTAATATTTATTTTCTCTCCCCACTAGGTTGTACACTCCATGAGGACAGAGGTTTTTGTCTGTTTTTTGTTCAATGCTCTGTCCTCGGTTCTTAAGACTATGCCTGGCACATAATAGGTTCTCAGTATATGTTTGTTAGATGAAAAGATTAGTCTTTTAAAAATTCCAAATATTTCTACATGATTAGTAGCTTTATCTAAGGTTTTTTGATGTTTACTCAAAAGATCGTTAGACATCATTTTACTTTGTTTTCCATTCTCTCATTGTGACTGTGATCTGGGACAAATAATTTCTCTAGGATACAGTTTTCTGTAAAATAAAAGTTATACTAAGAGACCTTCAGTCTCCTGTAGCTTTAACATTTTATGAATTTATTAATTTCGTCTTATACGTTTGACCTTACAGTCAAATTTTCCATATCATCGCTCTTCAAGCTGCATTGTGGACTGGTGGTAGGTGTTATTGTGAACAGTGAGATAGGGGTGGGGCAAGTTCATTCCCCTCTGTGCTGACTCCAGCACTGATCTTGTTCTCAGAGTAGATGCAAGTTCAGTAGGTCACAGTGGACTAAGAGGGCAGAACAGGAGGATGTAGGAAAGTATGGGCACACGTCCAGCAAGAGGGGCACAACCCCAGGAAAGCTCAGCTGTGCTGTACCGCAGAGGGAACTTTCTCAACTGGCCAGAATCCAGGCCAGGAGATGGAACATGTATGTGATAGAAGCAATGCCAGGCTGTGCGGCAGCAGAGGATACTCATGTCCCAGTTTTCCTGCAACAACAACAATCAGAAAGCTAGTGCATGACATTTTTTTCCTGGGCAGTCCAGCCTAAAGCAGCTTGCTCCAATTGCTTTGATTTAGTCACCTCTGTGTCCTCTCCCTTGCATTGTTCTAGTATATTACTTAATTGTCCAGGCCTCACCCTTAACTTTATGATGGGCAGGAATAAGATTACTAAAAATTTTATTGGCTCCCTACCGGGCGAAGAGGTTAGAAACTGCTGCTTTCATGTCTGCTAACAATTTAAGGTGTGATAAAGGAGGTAGCAGTTATTACTTCTAGTGTTTATTTAGATTCTGTTTTTGGAAGCAAAATATTTCCTTTAGTCTCCCACTAAGTATAGTGATCATAATTCCTTTGTGTCCCATATTGGACATTTTCTCATGCTCCTCAGAAAAAAAGATTGGAGAGATTGGAAACATTATAAAGGAGGATAAAAGCAAATAAATGTTCTCTTGGCATGCTAGGCCCATTCTTCTGGGTGAAAGACTTTGAATATGTTGGCAGAGTTTTAGATCTCTCTCTGAAGGTGGAAATGTGCGGTCCATCTCTGGTCTTGCTCTCAGTATTACCGACCACTATTAGAGGGGCATGCCAAGGAGAAGAAGTCAAATGGATTCCTTTTGATTAAGACAATTTGGTATTGTACTACATGAGTCATCATTTCTCTCAGGCCTCCAAGATGAGATCACCCTTGGTAGAAGTTAACACTCAACTCCTGCCTTAGATTTCTTCCTCACCGCTCCCCCACCCCCAAACACCTACAGCAATCATTAATGTAAGAAACTATTGGACATTATCATCATCTGACCCCACTAATCCATCCTCACACTACTAAAAGTGAGAGACGCAGACATTGTGCCTCCTGATGTGATGCAGTACGAAACATACAATGCCTTCTGTGAAATATTTTTGCTCCCTCCCCAAAAAGTTGAAACTCAATATAATCAGACTTTTAAGCCATTTTCATCTGGTTCTGGGACAACATTAAGTTCCGTTGCCCTAAGGAATCCTCTTGCCCTAAGCAATCCATTGTATGTAATAAATTAACTTCTAGTCACTTAGAATAGTACTAGTTATGCACCATACTTGGGAGAATTGAGAACATTGTCACTCGAATAATTTTCTGTGTTTTCTGGTTTAGAAAAAGATGTGTAAAGAGAAAAGCCACGAGGATTCCATTTATAGGAAACAGGGAGAGAGCAGGAACAAATTATACCATGAGAAAACAGATATCCAGAGGGTGGGTCATTTTATAAGGAAACTGATCCAATTTCTTCAACAAGTTAATGGCTTGAATTTTAAAAATGGGGAGGTGGCTCTGGATTCAGACAGACATAGAGATAACAATCACCAGATATAATGTGTGGACCTTGTTTAGATACTGATGAGAAAAACAGTCTGAAAAAGATATCTTTGAAGCAATAGGGGTATTTGAATAGAGTCTAAACTATTCATTTTGTTAGATATGATGATGGCATTATAGGTATATAAGAAAATATGCAGATATGGATACCGATGTACATAGGGATGAAATAAAACTATATTTGAGGTTTACTTTAGGACAATTCAACAAAACGAGACGAGAGAATGATAAAGTAAGTGTAGCAAAACTTTGATAATAGTGAATCTAGGTGACTGGTATGTCAAGATTTTGTTATTTTGTTCACTCTATTTTTGTGTATATTTGAATTATTTAAAAAGAAATTTACTTTGAAAAACTTTGGGTCTGAAATAACCTTGATAGCTTTATAACTCCCTCCCCTCCTCCAAATTATAGGTTTAGGTAGGAAAATAATAATAAAATAATAATTGTGGGACTTCTGACATGGGAGTTATTACTAGGTGGTGATTAGAGCCTAGAAGCTACAACATTTTGTGGCCTTTCTATAAGAAAGACTGATTAAATAGAAATTAGGTTCATTCCAGCAGGCCGGGTCCAAATGGAAGTTCACTGACATAGCTCACGCCCTGAGTAATCAGACACTCTGAATAATCATACAGGTAGCCAGTCACCTGGTTTTATAATCTGGTGAATTCCAGATTATAAAAGGCATATAAAAGATGAGATGATCGGGGTGAAAGACCATGGAGAACATTAGGGTAGAAATGACAAAAAGAACAAAATTGTAATTCAGTAAAAGAAGCTTCGAAATCTTAGGGTGAGAAAGGAGTAAGAGAGAATATATACATGGTTTGATTCAGGGATGGGAAAGTCATTTATATTTCTATGTTCCCTCTGAATAGAGTCTTTTAGGGATTGAAAAACTGCCCTTTGTTGTCAAAGCTCTTTCTTGCTCAGTCTTCAAAGGCCCTACTGCTATGGGATAGTTTATGCAATGGTTAAGATCACAGTCACAGTTTAAATCCTGGTTCTACCATACTTCAGCTATGTGACCTTAAGCAAGTTACTTAAACTCTGTGTGCAGTTTCATCATCTACAAAATGGGAATAATTGTACTTACTTCATAGAGTTGTTGTGAGAATTGAGTGAGATAGTGCGTATACAATGGTTAGCACAGTGCCTGACATATGTGAAGTACAGTAAGAAGCAAGTCCTCCTTTGGTTCAGATATTTCAGATGAGAGTGACCTAAGTCGGCATAGAAACACAGGGACACAGGTTTCTATGTCCCTTAGGTTCTGATGGCATTTACATTTGATTTGTATTTGGTTATTTGATTTTATTCATTGTTCCATCCTACACTGAGTCTTCTTACCACTAAAGTCAGTTCTTTTTTTTTTAAGGCGGAGAATCAAGGAGAGAGCACTTAGTTGCCAAATGGATGGGTGTATTATTTAAATTGCAGATTAGCACACCTTTTATTGCTAAACCAGAGGGTGACATGATGCCTACATCTCAATCCTTCCTGGCTAAAAACTTGTAGGTACCTTCATCCAATACGATCCACCCACCTCATCACATTGTCAAGATTGAGTTGTGGTTCAGCCAGAGGAGGGATCTGCTTTACCCTGTTTTCCCAGGTGGATACTTTGTTGTATCTAAGGAGTTCAAAGCAATTGCCATAGAACTGACTAGCAATTTTTTTTGGGGGGGTCACTCATGAAGACTTTATATCCTACACATAAAACCTAATTGTCGTACAGCTCTGTCTTTTAGAGTTCAAGGTCAGGAAGTCTTTTCCATATCAGGTAACTCCTTTTCCTTACATGTAAATTGGGTCAGGGATAGTTGATGAAGCAAGATCTGAAATAGCTGCTACTGGGGGTGAGGACCCCACAGACAAAGGCTGCAGACCAGAGCCGAGACTGAGATTAACAAGGGAAGATCAAGGGAAAAGAGTTTGAAGTATAGCAGGATTGGAGCTTGAACCAAAACAATGGGAATCAGTAATTTAGCTAGACCTGGGTTTCTGAAAACTGGACCTGTTTGTTGTTAGTCCAGTAGGCTAACATTTAGTGATTTACACTACAGTGTCATGAAGGAATGTCATCTGATCCAGGTAAACACCAAAAGCTAGAGACCTAGTTAATGCTCTACTGAAGATGTATTTTTCTATCTATTACATTTTCTGAACTTCTTATCTCCCTCTTCCTTTTGACCATTGGCAAAAGGGAAATGTATCGATTAAGAGCTCTTAACGAAACTTAGACTCCAGAAGTAAGATGCAATTAGACCCCACAACTATATACTTGGCCTCCTGAGGCAGGTAGGAGTAGGGAATTTGTGTAGGCTGTCATATAGTTCTGCCGTATGACATCAGGGAATAGGGTGTGATGCTCATTTCAAGACATACTGCTTTGAATTGAAGGGCCAGTTATCCCAGTTACCATCTCGCCTCATGTTCTTATGCCTGCCAGGAGCCCTTCCTCAGCTAAACACCTGGGGCTGTAAGCCTTGCCAGGCAGGATAATATATAGGGAGATTCGCTGGGATTGGTCCCCAATTGGGCAGTATTCCTGTATGAATCCGATAACATTGAGTCTGGTCTTCCCTTGGGACTGGGCGTGGGTGCTGGCCAATAACATTTGGGTCAAAAAAGTTCCTTAGGATTAGCAGGCCTTTTGTTTGCCTGAAATGTCCTTCCAATTCTGAGTTTTAAAATTCTACTCACCCTTAAGGCAAAGTACTGCTACTGCTCTGTGATAACTTAGAGTTACCTGCTCCATGAAAACTTACCTGATTTCTCCCAACCAGAAGCAATCACTCCTCCTGCCTAGCCATAGTATACTACTTGTAACTTTATGTAGCACATATTTTTTTCCTGCCTTCCATGGTAACTGTTTTATACATGTTAAAAGATAATTTTGAAAAAAAGGTAAATCATGACTCATACAGATATTAAATGAACATGTGTTAAAGACTTTAACTTATGTGGGAAATCAGCAGCTGTTATATAACTGGTTCTAAAAAAAAAAAAAAAAAGTAAGAGAAAAAAAAAAACTCCTGGATAAAAGAATGTTGAAAGGAGGCAAAACTGATCTTTACCATAAGTCTTTACAGTTTGCAGAATTGTAAATTAGATCAACTATAGACTAAAATCAGATAACCTGGAAGGAAGTCCTCTAGACCAGCGGTCCCCAACCTTTTTGGTACCAGGGACCGGTGCTGCTGTGAGAATCTAATGCCTGATGATCTGAGGTGGAGCTGAGGCGCTGATGCTGGTGCTGGGGAGCGGCTGAAAATACAGATGAAGCTTCGCTCCACCACCTGCTGCTCTCCTCCTGCTGTGTGGTGCGGTTCCTAACAGGTCCAGTTCCTAACAGGACCTGTACCGGTCCACAGCCCGGGGTTTGGGGACTCCTACTCTAGACAATGCATAATTTTCCACTGAAGCATGAAGTGTTTTCTGGAGCCTCTCTTGTTTTGATCAAACATAGTCTCAAAGATGATTTTTTTTTTCATTTTTTAAATTTATTTTTTATGGTGATATTGGGTAATGAAATCCAATAAGTTTCAGCTGTACACTTTACTTTATCAGTAAGGCATATATATATCATATATATATTTACACTCTGTGTTCACCTCCCGTAGTTAGATTTCTTTCTGTCACCACATATTTGACCCCCTTTACCCTGTCTAACTCCCCCATCCCTGCTCCCCTCTTCCCACTGGTAACCACTAGTCTATAGTCCATGTCCATGAGTCTCTGTTTGTTTGTCCTGTTGCTTTGTTGCTTTTAGGTTTATATCCCACATATAAATGAAATCATGTGATTTTCAACTTTTTCTGTCTGGCTTATTTCGCTTAGCATGATTGTCTCGAGGTCCATCCATGTTGTCACAAGTGGCAGTATTTCGTCTCTTCTTATGGCTGAGTAATATTCCATTGTATATATGTACCACAGCTTCTTTAGCCAGTCATCTATCGTGGGACACTTCGGTTGCTTCCATGTCCTGGCAACTGTGAATAACGCTGCTATGAACATCGGTGTGCAAATACTCTTTCAGACATGGGTTTTCAAGTCTCAAAGATGATTCTTGATCACAAACTAAGGCTGGTCTCATTAAATTGGATCTGATTATTTATAAAGGTGCAGCAAGAGTGTTAATTTACAATAGAGGTCTTTTTAAGTTTGCATTGCTGGAAGTTTCCATGAGGAATCTCAGATCTGACTTTTAAAATACTGGTTAACTAACTGGGCTGTGTATTCATTTACAGTTCATCTGTTTTCAACTCGATTGGGTTTCTTAATTTTGAGGCTTGTGTGTATTTCTTAAATCTCATTCATTGCAATAAATAGACAAGGACTTGATAAGCCTTGCAGGATTTGATAAGGCAACACAAGGACTTGAAAGAAACTGATGAATTTTTTATTTTTTATTTTTTTCTAGAAATGCCTGGGCATATCCCCCTCTCTCTGGCTGAAGCTTTGTCATTACAAATTGGGAAGAACCTGTCCCTACAGCTTCTCTTCATTAGTAGGAAGGGAAAAAAGGTTTAGAAACCGTGCTTTCTATTTACTAATAGAAACTTCTAGAGCACACGTTGGCATAAGGTGAACATTTAGATGGTACAGAGAAGAGTTGGGTCTGAGAGTTAAGGGCTTCTCGGAAGGGAGGTCTAGGATTAGGACTCTTTCTCCCAGGCATTTGAATCTCAGACTTGATTTCTGCATCTTGTAGCCCATTCTTCACGTATTTTACAAGGAATGTCAACAGTATACTAGGAGCCAGGGATCGGAGGCCAGTACTAAAGAGTGTTGGGGAGCAGTTCTAGGGTGAAGGTGTTGCTGGGCCAAAGGAGAGGTAAGAGAGTTTTTCCAGATCTCGAATCTGCTTTTGCTGCCATAGCCATCTAGGGGTAGCAGGAATATCTTCAGTCTTTACTGTGTGGCACTGGTTTATTTATTCAGACCTGCTGTTAAAAATCTTCCCTTTAAAACCTTCCACACTGCCCATGAAAAGCATCATAGTTTTTTAGAGTCACCTGCTTCTGATTTCTAAAACCAATTTCCAACTTTCATTTGTCCAACCTGTTCTCCCTGTTTCATTCCTCTTACTTCACAATGTTACAATAAAAATGTATTCCCAAGTACAGACAAAGAGCAGCAGTGTAAGTCAGGTAGGCAGTTCCACAGTTGTCCCTGGTGCTGAGAAGAAATCTGATTGCCCTTAGGAGAGCTGGTATCGCATCTTCCCACCATCATTTGGTGATTCATACATGCCTGTTCTCCTCCATGAGCCTGAATTTCCTTGCTGCAGAATGGGAGGAATATTATCTCCTAACCATCCAGTAGGGAAGAGAGAGGAGTTAGTCAGAGCAGGGGTGGAAAGACTTGGAATCTAGGGAGCAGTCCTGCATCTGCATGGATGAGGGTGAGCTACCTTAACTTGACAACATGGACAGTTGACCATGCTACCCTATTGCATGTTCTCAAAAGCAAAGATTTATATTTAAAAGGTAAATCCTGCCATCTAGTTTCTAGAATTAGCGAACCGAGAACTAGTAGAGGGAACTTAAAAGTTGACAAAGGACTGCTTTTTCTCTACTCTATACAAATTTTTAATAAAATAATTATAGATCTACAGAAAGTTGCAAAAAAGAGTTCAGATATGTCCTGTGTACCAAGTCGATCTTGGTACAATATGTATGTATAGTTCTATTTGTGACATTTTCCCACATGTGTTGATTCTATAAACACTCCCACAATCGAGACACAAAACAAATCCATCACCACAACTCCCTGGTGTTCCACTATAGAGCCACACTGCACCCCCCTTCACCACCACCATCATTAATCCCTGCCACCACTAATCTGTTTTCCATCTCTATAATTATGTCATTTCGAGAATGTTATATAAATGGAATCACAGTGTGCGGCCTTTTGAGATTGGTTTCTTTTGGTCAGCATAATGCCATTGAGATCCATCCAAGTTGTATGTATCGATAGTTTGTTTCTTTTTATTACTGAGCAGTATTTAATGGTATGAATGTACCACAATTTGTCTAACTATCCTCCTATTGAGAAACATTTTGGTTGTTTCCAGTTTTTTTGCTGTTATGGGATGTACAGGACGTTATGTATAGGTTTGTATGGACAGAAGTCTTCATTTATCAGGGATAAATGCCCAGGACTGCAACTAATGGGTTATATGGAAAGTATATGGTTAGTTTTTTAAGAAAGTGACAGTATGCATTTGGATCGAGTTTTTACTCCTCTTTGCCAGGTGGGTGGTAAAAATCCAGGCTTCTTATTTGGCCTAGGTTGCTCCCCCTGCAGCGTGGGGAAGGGCACCTCATTACTGCTTGGAGAGTGGGTGTTCTCACTCCCTACTGTGCCTCTACTGTCCCAGCCCTGCATGGGAGAGGGAGGGTGCCTCCTTACTGCTCCCAATGCGACCTCCACTGACACGTGATGGGGGTGGGGTGCTCATTAACCACTGGAAGGTGGTGAACATCCTGGCTTCCTGCTTGGAGTTCTCTGACACCACCCGGACAGTGGAGCTCAGGGACACCTCATCACAGCCAGGTACAAATGGAAGTCACTTTGCCTTTGCTGATAGCAGTGGAGCGGCGCTGCAGTGTTTTCTGTGGTGTTTCTTGTTCCGTTAGCTAGATATGGCGAGCTTTTGTTGGCAATTTTGTCTTTCCTTCTTTTTGTTTGTGCCATTGGCTCTTCTGGATTGCTGGCTTCTCCAGCACCCAGATAAATCACGGCTGTGTCTTTTCTCAGAGCTCGAGGTTCCTCACCAATTTACCTTCTTCTCTACTTTTTCAGAGTTTCCTTATGTTGTTGCACATATAATGCCCAAGGTTTTCTATACTTAGCAGGAAGGATAGAGAGAAGCACGTCTATTCCATCTTTGTTCCGAACCAGAAGTCTGACCAAGGGCTTTTTAAAAGACCGTTTCTTCTCTAAGAACATAAATATGATCACGTCTCAACCCTCTTTGTCATAACACCCAACCATCCAAAGGATAAGATTCCCATCCCTTAACATTGACTTTCAAAGCTTGTCATTATCTCATCACAAGTAACAACTGCCACATCTTCTGCGTTCTTCATTGTGCACACGTACTCTTCAGCTACACAGAATTTCTCACGTGCCATTTCTTAAATATATCTTGCCTTTTTATGCCTTGTGCACACGCTAGTGCACATGCGCTCTGCATATCCTACTGTTCTCCTCTTCTCGATTTGGCATGTCCCAAGCTATGCTTCAAACCTGCATCTTATATTACTGTGAAGCCTTTCCTGACTCTCCCAGAGTTACCCTAGCATTATGAACATATCTTTATAAGCTATTTCTTTTTTGAGTTGATTTCTTCTACTAGAGCTCTCTGAGGTGAGTTTATATCTCTATGCATCTGTATTCCATTCAACTGTAAATCTTTGAGGTTCAGGGCTGTGCCTTTCTTATTCATCGGTGTATCCTCAGCACTGTGCCTGGCACATAGATAGCACTTATCAAGTGTTTATTAAATGAATAAGTGAATGGTTGCTTTCAGGTACTAGAGCAACCAAAAACTGTACTCAGCTTGTATGACTAGGCCACCTGAGACTGCTTCCCTTTGAGCATTACCATATATTCCTTTTAATTTTTCTTCCTGAACAAAGTGACTTTGGGAGACTGTAATAATTTAACCACTTGCCAAATCTGCTCCTCCCTTCTTGAGAGGACATTCTGCTTTCAGGTTGTCCTTATATATACCTGCTGCCATCACTGGTTGACCATTTGATAGCAGGGCTGTCCCCTTGCTTGGCTGATAGTGGTAACCAAAGGCCATTCTTCAGACCAGATGAACCATCAGTAAATAGGAACAGACCAAAGCCCTTACTTGTGACCAATTATATCAAGGCAAGGACTTTCTTTGCCAAGCCCTTCTGGAGCATTGTCTTTTACTGAGAAATAAATCTTTTGGGATACACGGTCACCTTGCTTATCTATGTTTTAACTGTTGGCTGGAAGAAATTGAATAGCAACTCTTCTTAGTGAGATTCCAACATCTGACAAATCTTTCATTTTTATGGCACTTAACTCATACATCGATCTTTGTCAGCCCCCAACTATTCAGCATGTGTTATCTTGATGCTTACAATAACTTAGTGAGTGAAATTGTATATATACACACACATACACAGATACCCCCATACGTGCACAATCACACACATACACATATGCGCACACGGGATATTAAAGATGTCACGGGTCAAACCTATTCCGTTATACCCATTGACATTATCAAGAATTCTGAGACTTTGACCCCTATATTTTGTTTTATCAGTCGTAACCAATATCTGATCCTAATATTGTATATAAGCTCATGCGCAATACCAAACTTACTTAATGTTGCCAGGCACATTCTATATGCAAAATTTTTAATTCTTACAGCCACCATGCAAAGTAGATGTCATCATCCACATCTTACAAATGAGGAAACTGAGGTTCAGAAAAGTAGTAGCATCTGAACAATGCCTCAAAACCCATGTTCTTTTCACTATACCACTTGGCCTCTTAATAAAAAAACCTTAATGTGAAATTAAATCTTTAAAAGGTTGAATAATTTCTATTTCTCCTAGTATTCCCAACTCCAACTCCATTAATCAAGGATCTGGGTCTTGATTCTATCACAAAAAAGAGTGCTAGTCTCTGTTTAGTAAGACAGAAGTGGAAGGAGGCAGGCGTATTCAAAGAATGATGCTTGTGTGTGTGCAGTGCAGTTTTGGGCTGCTTTTGCCTGATTTCTTATTCTCGCGGTGCTTGTTCTCATAGACTTTCAGTCCCTTTGAAAAAACCAGGGAGGACACTTGTTGCCATGTCTAAAAGGGCCTAAGCAGATAACTGGCTGCCCAAAAATGTCCTGTGAATAGTCAGTGAAGCTTGCTAGTAGTAGGAACTGGTATTTGGTGGGCAAAAAGGCCATTAACTGCCAGTTCCTGTCTTGTGAGTGTCTGATACTATGAAACCATAGTAAGCAGTTTTGAAAATTATATAAGTCTATCCACAATAAGAACTGAGAATTGTTTCCTTTAGTTTCTGATTCAGTTTATCCATTCCCTCGTTTCTTCATATTCTGCTGCCCCCATCCTGCGGGGTTTGAGGAGGTGGGGTGAAAGGGGTGCCAGAGAACAGGAAGGCGAGTCAAGAGTGGAGAGCTTGTGTAGATGAGTGAAGACAGTGTCTGGGCCTTAGCATTATTCTCTGGCTCTCCCCTGAGCAGCAGGAAGCAAAGAGATTATCCAGCTTGCCCACAGGAGTGAGTGAGGAACATTGGCAGTAGTGTTCCAGCTGTCGCCTTGGCCCCAGAACAGGGATATATGGCTGGAATTCCCAGGAAGTAACTGAGTCGAGGCAAAGACTATCTCAGGACTGGCCCTGCTCCCGGCTACTTGTTGGCACTCCATGAATAATAACCGCACCACCGTAAGGGCATATTCTCAAAACCTCTCTGAGAGTTCCAGCCCCTGAGAGGCACAAATACAGTATCTCCATAGAGGAGCGAAAATGAGCAGTCATGAGCCTTATTCCTTGGCTTCTCTGTCTGAAAGGGAAAGACAGGTGTTCCATACTATTGGAGTCTGGATAGCACCTCTGGAGCCCTGGAGATGGTCCTTTTCCTTCCTCTGGTGATGTCCATGGGCTCCTCCTGTGTTGCATCAAGTAACTGCAGCTGCTTCCTTGGCTCATTTGTATTCCAACTTCACCCTTCTGTTAGCCCTTTAGAAACAGGTAGCTGTCTTCCTGGGGATATTAACTCATCATTCTAGTTTGCTTTCCACCACTTAACCTTTCAGGTGTAATGTCCGTTGGGTGTTACTGACCCCAGAGTTTGTTCATCATACATTCTAGGACAGCGAGTATCTCCTGGGATTGTCCTGGGCAAACCAGGACATATAGTCAACCTTCCCAGATGGATAGGAATGAAATGAATGTCCATCTGGGCATGGGCTGTAGTGTATTAAGGATTAAGTTAGCTGCTATTAGCTGTGCTCTTCCTTTGGTGTTATGCCTCTCTGTGCCTTTTATTACCTAGTATTGGCTTCCTTACCTCCTTCCTTCTTTCTGCTCTATCCTTTTGCCTCTTGGCCTCCTCTCTTGCTGTCTTCATTTCTGCCACCATCCTCCACCCTGACTGCCTGGCATTCCCAGAGGGTTTTACAACTCAATCACCCTGTCTTCATTCCATTCCAACGCTGGTAGCAGCCAAGCCTATTATTCTGGATCTTAACCTGTTTGGTGGAGTCTTTGCTCCACTTCCGCGGGCTTGCGCTTAGGGCCTGGGCACTCCTAGGAATTAGGGGTAGGGCGGGGGCAGGGCTGAAAGCCATTTGCACAAACACGATTCTATTTTATGTTCTATTAATAATTTTATTCTCAGGGCGAACGCTTCTCTCTTCCCTCTTTAGGTTCATATCCAAAGATCTCACAGTATCTTCTTATTATAGGTGGAAATACCCTGCAAATTTGAAGAGCACTGTTAAGAGCAGGGAATCCTCTACTCCAGACTGGCTCTTCGCTTCCTCCAGAAGAGACAGCAGGGATGGCCGTGGCGCTGTGACCGGGAGGAGATAGGGAGGCCAGGCTCTCTTTGAGGGGCTTGGTGGGTCCTGTCTTGCTCAACACATGTTCTGGAGTTTGAGTGGAACAGGAAGCTCCTGTCTGGGCCGGGAGGTGTGTTTGGAACCAGCGTCCTAACGCTCTGACACCCCTCATCCCACCCCGCGCTCCAAGGGACACTCGCACTCAGAAGTGTAACGTGGGGACCACCGAGTGTCAGCTCTGGCCCTCCAGCGTGCATCAGTTTCTCGTCCGTGTCGGGGCCACCACTTCTCCGGACAGGAAGGCGCCGCAGGAACAGCTACGACTGACGGATCGGATCGTCACGTAATGCTGAGAAGTGTGGGATCCCGCTTTCGGTTCCCGCGGGGAGTGAGCCGGCAGCGCGGGGCAAAAGCGGCCCCTGAAGCTGCGCGCGCTACGGGTCCTCAGCCCCAGGCAAAGCAGGAGAGAACCAGCGGCTGGCAGCCCGGCTGGAGAATGGGCAGTCGGTTCGCGCTGGGCCGGACCCCGAGGGCGGTCAGGTGCAAGGGGGCGGGGGCTCCAGGCCTGGGACTGCGGGGCCGGGGCGGGCGGGCCGGCGGGGCATTTAAACCCTGCTGCTGCACGGCTCTGCACCCTCCTCCGTCCATCTCGCCACCTCCCTCAGGCAACAGCCAGCAAGATGCGGTCCTCCTTGGCTCTGGGCGTCCGGTTCCTCCGCGCCTTCTCCAGGGACAGCTGGTGAGCGGGGCTGGGGAGGGAAGCGCGCCGGCCCCACAGCTCTGTTAGGCCGGGGCAGCCGGCAGGGAGCGTGGGGACCAGGGACGCGGCGGCCGGCAGCGAGCAGCGGCCGCAATGAGTCTGGGATCCTTCAGCGGCGCCGGCAGGAAGGTGAAAATAGATGGCTGGCGCCTGGGCGAACCTGTGCTTGCGGGCCAGGAAACCGAGGCCTGGGTGGTGGAGTGGCTGAAAAGTGGCCACTGGAGTCGCGGAGTGTCCCTTTTGGTCTCTTTTTGCCCTTGGATAACGCAAAGGCCAGAACTCAGCGGTCCTGGGAGCTTGCCTTGAGAGGTTCCAGGACCCGAGGGACACCGCGGGGAGGAGGGCTTACCTCTCAGATCAGAGGGGCAACAGCTCCTCAGCCGGGTAGTCACCCCAACAGTAGGAGAGCCATGTCCATAGTAGCTTTCCTTCTAACCAAGGGAACCCCAAGGAGGCCACTCAAGGCGGGGGCGGGGTGGAGGGGAGAACAGAGCTTTCAGGAGAAGCCACGCACTGGAGCAGTTTGCTTGGTCTGCACAGTGTTTGTTTGTCTTTTTTTTTTTCTTAAGTATTATGTTAGTCGCCATCATTTACCAATTATAAATTTCAACACGAATAGCCAGATTCCTAGCTTCTCTTGAACAGCAGATGATGTAGCACTACCAGGCCTAAATTGCCAAATTCTATTAACAGGACTTAAGGAGTCCTCGTTAGATAGGGCAGGTTGCTCTTAACATGGCCAACTTGTTCTGGTTTAAAAATGGAAAATTCCACATTTCCATCCCTCAAACCTGGGCAAATCGGGAAGGTTGGGCAAATCGGGAAGGTTGGGCACCCTGGGCACTTTCCTATAAGTGACAGTCCTCATCGACTGTCCTCATTCCAGCTTTCTTCACTTATTTAGATGACTTATTTGGTCCTTTATGAACTTGGGACTATTACTATATATATATATATTTTATTTTTTTCAGAAAAAGATAAAACTTGACTCTCGCAAGGATATAAAAATGAACATGTGTTGAAGATTTTATTTTATTCATAATGAGGGATCCAGAAGATGTTAAAATCAGTTCAAAAGAAAATCTAGTGGTGGTGGGGTGTGAAATGGGGAGTTATCGTTTAATGGGGACAGAGTTTCAGTTTGGGAAGATGAAAATCTGGAGATGGATGTCATGGCTGTACAGCAATATGAAGGGAGTTAGCGCCACTGAACTGTTCAATTAATTGTTAAAACAGTAAATTTTATAGTATGTATATTTTACCACAATTTAAAAAAGAAATTATACAGAGAACATGCCCATTTATAAATCAGGAATATTGAGGCAAAACTGGTTTTTCCACAGGTTGGGAGAGAAGACTATTGAAGTTCTATCAGTTCATAGACATATTTTGTATGATTTAGTTTCTTACCACTTCAAAGCATTGTAAAATAGCCCAAGGTTAATGAGATGCTAGATTCAGATAACCTGGAGGGAGTCCTCTAGACGATGCACAGTTTTCCAGTGAAACGCAAAATTTTTTCTGCAGTCTTCCCTGCTTTGATCAAAAGTAGTCACAGAAAGGTTATTCTTGATCATAAAATAAAGCTGATCTCATTAGATTTGATCTGATTGTATAGGTGCAGCAAGAGTGTTAATTTATAATACAGGCCTTGTTAAGTTTGCTTTGCTGGAAGTTTTCATAAGGAATCTTAAATTGGACTTCTAAAAGTTGGTTATTATTTACTGTTCTGAATTAGGAAGCTGAGTCAAGAAACTCTCTCCACTAAGTTTTATTTGCTGTACTTTTATACATTTGGGCAAATTCCTGTCTTCTCGAGGTCTCCAAAATATTCTAAGTTTCCTGAGCTGGCCAGGAAGTAACCTTCCTTATTTGCCTATAAGGGAATACGTAAGCCAGTTTTCTTGGGAGGGTTTTATTTGTATTGGCTCAATACAGTCAACCTTAAAAGGGGCTGGTTATATCTGATTAAACGAGTATCATTGTCAATTACTACATTCCAGGGAAGGCCTGGGTTGCACAACCAATTTATCTAATTATGCCCTGCTTTAAAAAAAAAAAAAAAAAAAAGACAGATTCTTATTGAACTTTTGCAAATAACCTTATTGCTATGAAAAGCCAAGAAGACTCAACAAAAGTTTATGGATTCTGGGGAATCAGGTAGAGAGAGAAGGTATTTACAACTGTTTCATTTCAGTTTACAAAACAGTCTACTAAATTGTTATGGGTTATGGATAGCTTAAGAAGAAAGAGAAAGGACTTCCTTATATATCCAGAAAATAGAACACTAGAACAACATCAACAATATTCCAAACACAAACAACAGTCATCCATCATCAGTTTATCATTGCTCTGCTGAATCAGGTTAGCAATCTCATAGACCTGTCTGCTTCTTGACTACAGAGTTTTGGAAACCCTGACTCAGCCCATTGGCATGTCTTTAAAGACGTCTAAGTGATGCCATCAGAAGCTCGTGCCCAAGAGCAAGTGCCTGGTACAATGCTTTTCTGCGACAGTTCTTCATTGTTAAAGATAAAATCTTTGGCCTATAACTGATTGCAGAGCCTTTAGGAAGCATAAGAATAAAAAAAAAACTACCTGTGGGTGACAAAGACCTAAAAAGGCATGGATTAATGTATGACTGATAACATCTTACAACTTCTCATTAGGAGCAGGCTGATAACCAATATTCAATAAAATTTTGTCATTTTAACAGAGAAAACCAAATTCTACATTTGCATTGACATAACATTTGATACTAAAGCAACCACAATCTTTTAAAAAAATATGAATAAAATAAAAACCGAGCCAGCTTTGACACACTTAATTGCCTCTTTTCAGACTCATTTGTATATACTATAATTCAAGGCAAATCAAAGTCCCTTTCCACAAACCTACAAATTTATCCGTTCAGGTTTTGTCCTTCATTGTCCTTTTTCTTATTTTGGAACAACCAGTCATTGTACTTTAGGATAAAACTTCTCTTTTTTCTCAATAAACATAAACACATCTCGTTATAAAGTATACGAAGTTGTGCCTCTCTGCCACCGATGTGCCTATCACAGTCTTCTTATTCATAGATATTAATTATACCCTTTAACCAAAGTAATTTATATTTCAGAGGAAATGGGGGGGACAAGGAGGGTCTCTAATTGTAAACAGCCTGTCTCGCACCAGCATCTTAGAAGAGCTCATGAACCCACAGGACATGACGTGTCATTTGCATACTTCTTAAAGTGAGAGTCCAACCACTGTGCTGTCCAGCATCTCCCAGGCTTACGACAGATCTGGGATGGAACCCTCTCGCCACCGCATGCCTTGTGCAGTTAACTTCCCTAAGCCTCAGTTTCCTCGTCGGTAAAAGTCCAGTGAGTTCTAGAGGATAAACGTGGTATGTGGACATTCTTGACCCCTGCGGCTGATGGGGAGTGCACAGTAATGTTCTTCTTCTTCTTTTCTCATGAGTGTAGCTTTGGACTCCTATCAAACACTAAACGCTAATGTAGTTTCTACTGTTTGCACGTTGTTATGTTGAGCTCTGAGGCCACAAAGGTGAGTAAGACCTGGTCCTACCTTCTCGAAATGAAGAATCAGGCTGGAGAGAGGGTGTGTACTCTTATTATCAAACGTACTGTTTCATATGTCTCCAAGTTGGGCATAGAAGTGAAGTGAAGAAAGCAGTTGTAGCTAGACTACCTAGGCATATCTAGCGCAGATTGGGCTTGAACTTTGGATTCCTCGTCTATAAACTGAGAATATTAATAATACCCACCTCATAAGATTGTTGTAAGGATTCAATGAGGTGCAGTGTGTAAAGTGCTTAGATCAGTGCCAGGCTCATGTTGAGCACTGGATAAACATTAATTATTGTCTATTACTTTCCTTGCTTTTTCTATTACTTTGCATGACGCCTTTATTTGTAGTTCACTGCAAGGTTTCCCCCACCTAACATATGGGTAAGCTACTTCTTGAGAAGCTATATTGCTTGTCCAGCATCGCACAGCTCATCAACGGCTGACCTGGAGTATGAATCCAGGTTAGCCTGACTCCCAAGCCCCTGTCTTTCCAAGTCCCTGTCCTCCAGATGAGAGTGTAGAAGATGGAAAAGATCACGTGGCTATTTGGCCTTAGACAAATCACTTAATCTCTCTAAGGCTCCGGGTCTTTGTCTGTAAAATGGAAATAACAGTGTACCTTTATCACAGGGTTTCGGTGAAATGAAATGAGAAGACATTTAAAGCACTTAGCCCAGTGCTCAACTTCCAGTTAGCACTTGGTAATTGTAGATGCTTGTGAGTTTCTCTGGAGAGATTCCCCACCTCATTTGGAAGAAAAGGTAGCATGTGACTTGGTGGAGCTGGAGGTGTTATGAGTAGAGGTTGAGGAACGAAGGCCTGGAAGTGAAAGTGTTGCCTGTCTATTCAAGACAGTACCGTGTAGCTGCAGCTGCAGGAGCACAGGGGGCTGAAGGAGCATCTCTAGTCCCTGGGGATGAGGCCGAGAGGCAGCAGCACGAGTGTGCAAGCCAAAGTCAGAGGCTGCGGAGCTTCTGCCCTTCCTTTTCCTGTCAGACCCTCTGCGTTGGGATGGGGTGGATAGCTAGTTCAGGGCATTTCAGAGTCCTTCCTAGCCCTGGGCCTGGCCAGTGCCCTGCCTTCTGTGCCAGCGTCTGTGTGCGCATGTCTGGGATCAGCTGGCAGCATGAGCATCTTGCCAGAGAGATGACTGGGGCTGGTGTTATAGGGCCGGGCCTTTTTCCTGAGGCCCTGTAATAGGGAACAGCTCAAGAAAGGGAAGAGAGAAGCCTGTGGGATGAGGCATCAGCTGGAAGAGCAGGAATGGGGAGAGGGAAAGGCCAGAAAGAAAGCTGACGCTGTGAACTCACCTTGCTATTTTTCCCCAACACTGGAATCTTTCCCTGTGAGCTGGAAAGGTCAGGGCTGGCTATTGGCTGCTGCTAGGATGAATGGCTCTACCCTCGGAGTTTGCTGAGGGCTCACACTGCCAGAGCCGTTGTTATCTCGTTTAATCTTTATAATAGTTTTGTGTGGCAGGAGTTTATTACCTTATTTAAGAAAAGTTAAACTGAAACTTAGAAAGGTTAAACAAGTTGCACTTACTGTAACTGGAAGTTACAGTAAGTGGAAGAAACAAGAAATTACGACTCAGCCTCTTTTGGTCTAAGTCTAACATTCTTTTCCCTATTCTGTGATGGCCTCAGAGCAGAGGCCCCAATGCTGCCAAGATAGCTTTCTCTTGTCTTGTTTTCCTGGTAACTGCACAGAGGTACCTGGTAAGGGTAGCAGAAAGGGCTTCTTAAAATGAGCTTTGATAGCGAGAGGCTGCCATGACGAGGAAGGAGAGATCCTAGAGCAGAACCTGGAGAGCTAAGACCATTATCCTTGTCCCATTCCTGCTGCCTCTCAGGGTTAGGGCTGGTCCTACAGAGCGCATGAGCCTGCGGCTCCCCCCTCCCACCCCTCGCGTGGTTGCTGCCCTCTCCCCCAGCGGCTCTGCTTCCTCTTCCCCCCTGCAGTTTCCTCTTTCCATCCTTACAGAGCAGACGGGTGTGCACCTCCCTGCCTTTGGGTGGGGCTATCTGACTCAGGCCCCATGGGCTGGTCTTGAGAAGGCAGCAAGGGATTGGTAATGGTCTAAGTAGTTGGCCGAGGCCTTATTTTTTCCGGTCCAGCTGTACCAGTGAGCACTGAGATGAGAGTGGAGCTGTCTGAGAGGAACAGAACTGAGGACAGACACCAGGGGTCAATGACCCCCCCCCCACATCTGATTATCTCTGAGTTGGTGTTTGGGGTGGAGCGAGAGTGGGCAGTGTTACTGCTCTTGTTTTGTTTGGCCCCTGGATCCTCCAGGTGGCGTGGATGAGGGTGAGGCGTGGGGCTAGGCATCTAGAGAATCCTGAGAGGAAGACCATCATCCTACCTCCCTGGGCAGGACATGGCTCTGCTATCATCAACACATTTTCATCTGTGCTATTTGCGTAGACTTCCTTCAGAAGAAAGGCCAACTCAATACCCATTGACCACCTCTTCCAAACCCTACCAACTTTTCCAAAGTTATTCCCATCGCCTGAACAAAACCTTCTGCTAAAGCTTAAAGCCATGTCTTTACATTCTGTCTGAGCATGCAGGATGCTCAAAGCAAAACAATCTCTATTTTTCTCTTTTCCTAAAAAAAGATCATTATTTTATCTACTCATTTATTCTATAAAGTCCTGGGCTTCTCGTGGCTACTAGCCAATGGCTCCCTTTTTTTGGAAGGATCTTGAGGCCAAGCCCTGAGTCTACTTGATCTCTCTGAGCGAGTGCCCGAGTCCCAGCTGGAGGAAGGCTAACAAGTAGAGGATTCCTTGGGTTGGCTCTCTGCCCCAAGAGGGCTTCATGTCCTCTGTGCTCAGAGGTCCTCCCAGCCCTGGCTTGTCCCTGTTCCATCTTGTACACTGAAAGCCTGGCTCAGGTTTCTACCCTGTGGTGTCCGTCCCAGGCCGGCCTTTCCCTACCATGAAATCTCTCAGTGGCAGTGGAAGATTTGGCAAGGGTGAGCTGGTGGCGCTGTTATTACTAGCCTGTTTCTTATTGTTCCCAGCCCTCTATCCTTTTTGGAGCTGCTGAATCCCAGAACAGACACATCTAAGAATAGGCTACTAAGTTCATTTCCTCAGCGCAAGTGCAAAGATCACTTGCAGTCACAGCCAGCCCAACCTGTCACATGGCCACCTGAGCAGCCCTAGACTTCTATTAGCAACCCCTGGTTAAGGCAGGGAGTGGTGAGGATTGATCGATGAGGAATTTTAAGTCCCATTAGCCTTACACTGGGATAGGGACTGTCAGCAATGCGGATGCAATGCAAGGAAGGGGGATGCAGGGACTGGGGATGACTGACTGTGTATCCACCTGAGAAAGGGGCCTCTTCCCGCCATCTCTTAAGGTTAGTGTCCCCTTACTGTGCTGTTTTTTGTCGTTTCCTATTGTTGTACTGGTAGTAGATAG
This sequence comes from Pteropus medius, assembly GCF_902729225.1. NCBI lineage: Eukaryota > Metazoa > Chordata > Mammalia > Chiroptera > Pteropodidae > Pteropus > Pteropus medius. The sequence continues at coordinate 4,153,512 of NW_024344436.1, read as the reverse complement.
TGAGTGCTAGAGGGTCTTTTGTTTGTTTTTTATCTGTTGCCGCTTTGGGACAAATTGTTCTTGTCCCCGCCTCAGAAGCATTCCTAGTGCAAAGTCTTCACATGGTCAATAAAGCCACGTGAAGTCACGATCCTTTGAAAGAATAAGTTGGACTGTCAGGTAACAGTTAAGAGATAGCTCATCCACCTCTTTATCTGACTTGGTTACTCAGTAACCAGTGCCAGGTAGGGAGAGGTGCAATTCTAAGTGTCAGTTCTTGCCGACAAAGACTTAGAGGGTCATGGGGTAACCAGCCCCACCTGCAATAGTCTGGGGGCCTCGCCGCACACGGTCCTCGGTCTTTGCTTCGTTCCTGGCCCAGCACTCGGCCTGCCATCCTTCCCCCTCACGGCCACCCTGGGGTAGCTAGGCAAAGCACAGCTGTTTCTGTATGCCCCCCGGGGCCTCTTGATTCTGCAGGAAGGGCTTGTGAGAAGTGAAACCTGCGGTTCTATGTGCTGTAGGAGTGTGTCAGCTGTCTTTCCTGTGAATTATTGTGAGCTTGGCAGTCTTGGCCTCAGCTTCGCCCAGCCTTAACCTGATGGATGTCCCCAGTCTCCTCTGGACTGTGACACCTTGGCCTTTTTCTCAAAACTGCTGACAAAGTAGATCATAAAGAAGACTGGACTGCGACTCTGATCTCTTCCCTCTGTCATTCTCAGTCCAGGCATGAAGTCCCAGAGGAGGCCAGTGCCAGGCCTAAGATGACATAATGCAGTTGAGGACTTCCTGTCCCCCAAGAATCATGACTGCCCTGCTATCTTGGTTGTCAGATTTTCTACTGGGGGCTGGGGTAAGAGCGGGCAAGAGGTTAGGCCAGGCCCCCGGAGGAGGACGGGGCTGGAGTTGCACAGGTCAGGATGTCAGTGTGGACCTCTGCTGAGCCGTCCTGTTTGCTCCCAAGGGAGCCTGTGGGTGGGCCCCAGCCGGCAGGAATCTCTGCTCTGTCTCACTGCAGGCTTCCCCAGAGACACTGTGACCTGCCCCAGGCAAGGTGAGGGCACTCGTCGTTCACCTAGCCTAGGTACATGTGCTGGGGAAGTGGGGAATGGGGTGCATGCTGACCTCCAGATTCTTTCCTTCTCGTGAATCCAGAGTCTGGAACCCCCTGCACTCCGAGTGCGGCGCCAGCCCCCACCCCTACCCGCCTCTCCTAACAGAGCAGCGCAGGGCTGCCTCAGCCCCCTCCAGCTCTTCTTCCTCATCTGACACTTTGAAACAATAGTAGCTGTACACCTAGTGTCAGGAACTTATAAGATCTGTTGTCTGCCTCGTCTCACTAACCTGTCAATAACCCTGTGAGAAAGGTCGCGAACTCTCTGCTTTTCAGATAAGCAAACAGGTGAAAGGAGTGAAGCCAGGTTTGGACGGATCCCTAAGGCCTTGCTCTTCCCTCCCCTAGACAAGGATTCCCTGCAATGCACTACGGAGGGTGCCCCTGGTGTCGCTGTGTGCCCTGGGAGGGGCTCGCAGGGTGGGAAAGGCAGAGAAAGCTGGCCCCGTCCTCAGTGAGGAAGCCCATCTGGGGCTTTCCCAAAGCAGTCCCCAGGGCAGAGCTCAGGGTCTCACCCAGCTTCACCTGGGTAGTGTCCAGACCTCTCTGACCCAGTAAATCCCAGCCCCCTTCGATGACTTTCCACCATGGTCACCCTCAAGAGATAGTTTAAACTCTACAACGGGGCACACCCCACCTGTCCCCCGCCTCCTTCCCAGCCGCCTCACCTTTTACACTTGGCTCAGTCGCACCTTCCAGATATCCCGCACCACGCAGAGTTCTCCAAACAGGTAGTGTTATTTCATGCTCTCCGTCTCTGCTCACGCGCGTCCTCGTCCCCGGACACGCTCCCTGCCCCAGCCCTGCTTGACCTGGCTTCTCCTGCTTGTTTTTGAAGATTCAACTAAAGCCTCACCTCTAGGAATCCTTTCCTGACACCGCTCCCACCCCAGCTGGGCTCGGCGTCTCTCTTTTGTGCTTCCACGTCAGGCAGGGCTGCCCGTTTTTATAGAACTTTGGCCTCAATCCTGTCCGTCTCCCCACTGACCGGGGAGTTCCCGGAGGGCAGAGGTATCTCTTACGGTATCTCTTGCTCATTGCTGGATCCCTAGAGCGATGCCTATGCCTGGTACCTGGCAGGCACATGTGTGGATGGGGGACCGTCCTGTTTCTGCCGGAGAGAGTCAGGATGTCAGAAGCAGGCATTACCGTGTCTGCTGTTCTGGCACAGCTCCTCCCCCCAGGGTTGGGAAAGGAGTCCACATTGAAAGGGGCATGGGACAGAGAAGGAAGAGCACCGGGGACACAGCAGGAGAAAGCCAAGGGAGGGTGGTCTAGGTCTTTCCTAGGTGGGCGGGTCCGGGAGCCTGGACTTGAATCAGTGTGGTGGTGGGAGTGGAGATGGGAGGAAAGGGTGGCTGAAATGCGGCTAGACCTTTGGGTCCCACACTGGCTCCGACCAGCTTCTGAGAGGGCTCGGCATGTCCGCTGAGCTGCAGCCTGGCTTCCCATGCAACACCGGGCTCCACAGCCGCTAGAGGCCTCCCTGCTGGGCCTGTCTGTGATGGGAGAACAGTCAGAGCCAGGGGCCGCAGTGGGGCCTCAGGGCCTATTCACACCCAGAGAACAGATGATTTGTCACCACTTCAGTGGCTGCATCCACGTGGCAGCCAAGATAGGCCAAGTCCCTGGGGTCTTAAAAGTGACACAACAGGGACAAGGGTGGGAGTAATATTGTGTTCACCGATCTTTGAGATAGACGTGGTTGGTGTTCTCATCCATGTGCAACTGAAGAGGAAGCCAGGGGCAAAAAAGGTGTAGGAACTTGCCTTTGGTTACACAGTAAATTCAAGGTCACTACTCAAAGCTGTCAGCTTTTTCCCAGACCAGGCAGACTCCCAGGCGCAACACGAGGTCGGAGGTACCTGTAGGGCTGTAGTCTTCTTCTATCCATTGCTCTTTGGAGAAGGCCAGCTGAGGCACTCCCAGTTCTCTCAGAGAGTTTTTCCCCTCTGTGATTCAGCCGTGCACCCTCGGGAACTGGTAGCCAGAGGGCCTGGGCTGTAGAAGAGCGTAAAATCCAGACTGAATAGTTGGAACTTCATTCTTAACAGATTGGAGGGCCACTGAAAAACTTTAAGCCACGTAATGGAGTTGGCGTGTACCTTCATTCTTTTAAGATCAACTGGGGGCAGTGGAGCGAATAGAGACAGAGAACCCAGGCAGGAAGTTCAAGTTCAGGGGTGCAGTGAGAAGGGCCTCAGAGTCCAACCTAAATTCAGGCTCTGCTAAAATTCCCCTTCATTTTACAAGCGTCAGCCTTCATGACGCATTTGGAGGAAGTGAGTTTGGGTTTTGGAGGCAGATCCCCAGAGAGGGCAGAATGAGCCTGCAGTGTCCTTAACTCTTAGGTTCATAGAGCTGAGAGATGCCAAGGGCTTCAGGGACTCCCCTACCCTTCTTTTCCAACCTCCTCCGAGATCTTTAATGAAACAGGGCTCCGGGGCTTTCCAAATACCTGGCCCTTTCTCCCGGGCCAGGGCTTCATTTTAAGACTCATTTTCCACGTACTTCCTGGCTCCCAGCTGACTAAGCTCAGCTGATACTCTGCTGGGGAAGCAGACAGTGACTCAGGAGGGCATCGAAGCCCTTCCCCAGACCCTCAGGAGAGGGGAAGCAGCTGAGAGAGCATGGAAACTTCACTGGTGCCTGGACGAGTTGTTCTTTCCATCCCAGACCAGTGCATGAGATGAGAAATGGGGGGTGGGGAGGGCACATGTGATGCATGAGCCACAGATGGAAGGGATGACCCTGCTGTCCAGTGGGATGGGCGACACTGGGACTAGGAAGAGGACGTGGGTTCTGTTTGCAGCTGTCCCACTGGTGCCACATTTCCATCGGTGGTCCCACCATTGCTGGTATTTTTAAAATGATTTTACTTCTCTGCTCCCATCTGTCTCACACAAGCGCACACAAAGGCACCTTGCCCTTAGTGAACCAAATGAACATAGGTGACAAGAGCAGCAGTTCGTTTGTGCTGTCCAGCGTGCTGGTGCTGAGCCAGTTCTGTTGGAAGGCCTCAGGAGCTGGGACCGGGGAGATAGGGTTCCCCGAGCACCCTGGCTTCCGGGCATTGGTTCCTCCCCTCCCCTTGGCCTCTGCTCCAAGGAACTTGTGTTTAGAGGGGAGCTCAAAGGTAGAGAGCTGGTGGCTGCCAGAGCAGGCACAAGTGGGGTACAGGGCACAGGGTCCGATCTTCCTGCTAATCCAGATGCCCACTTTTTCTTGCAGGTACCGAGGCTTCATCCTGCTGCTCACCTTCTTAATTTATACCTGTTATCACATGTCCAGGAAGCCCATCAGTGTTGTCAAGGTGAGGCTGGCCTGGCGGTGAGGAAGAATGCAGGAGATGCTGGGCACCCGCAGAAATACACTTTAGTAACGGTCTGGAATTGGGCCCAGGACCATTCTCTTCCCTTGACCTGGTCGGCTCCCACTTTTAGGAGCTCTTTTTTTTCCCGGGAACTTTCCCTGGGTACTCTTTTTGAGTTTATTCACCAAGACGGCAGTGTCGGTGGCTATGGGTGAATCGAGAGAGCAGGAACCCTGGGCTCTGTGGGTTCTGCTCATAGATTTTCCCTGCCCTGCCCTTCACTCAGGGTCTGATGTGGCCACCTGCCCCTACAGCCAGTTCCTGTAGGAGAAGGTACCAGAGGAAGGAGCAAGGAGTCCAGTGGGGAGGCAGTGGTGCTGGTAGGCTGGGCAGGGAGGCTGCTTGCTCCTCGCTGGGCTGAGTGGGCTCTGGGGCTATGCGATGACTCCTGACCTGTTTATCCCATTGCGTGTCCAGAGCCGTCTGCACCAGAACTGCTCAGAGTTAATCAGGCCCTTCAATGACACTCACGATCCCAACGACACCACGTGGTGTGACTGGAGTCCGTTTGGTAAGAATGGGGCAAGTTGCCTCCCCACTCCCCATTCCCTTCCCCAGGAAGGGGCTGTCCAGGGCCAGAAAGGCCTTGCAGGGGTGGCCGAGCACCATCTTTCTCTCTCTCTC